>NW_026059747.1:30268-36478 GCF_023721935.1 Panthera uncia | reverse complement strand
GATAGATAGATAGATGATAGATAGATGATAGATGATAGATGATAGATGATAGATGATAGATAGAAGATAGAGAGATAGAGAGAGGGGTAGATTTATAGAGAACAAAAGGTATACTACTTACAACCATGCCAGGAATGTCAAAGCATACTGAGTTGTATGGTCACTTGATCCCTAGCTAACACAGAGAGGATGCTTTGCAGTTGCCAAAACCTTGTTAGGTAATTTATTTCCCAAGTTAGGTCACTTTATGTGAAATTCCTACACTGTAGTTCACCTCAACACCCTCATTTTATGGAAGGGAGCTTTTATCTTCAGAGAAATAAAGTGACTTCAAAGGTCCTTGACACTAAGTAAGCATTCAATAAACGTCTGTTGAATTGGATGGGTAGGAGCATACAGGCAAGAAAAGGGAGTGGAATGCCTAAGAACATCTAACGCCTAAATACAGGTGTTTTCAGGGAAATAGGAGTAAAACAGAGTAGCCGGAGGGATTATTCTCCAAGTGGGTTCTCCAGAGCTCCAGTGCTCTCCATGATGCGAGGAGATGTTTTGGGACCATTGTTCAAGGCCAAGGTCTTTCTCTCAGGTTCCTAATCTATAAAATTGCAGTAAACCTCCATGTTATAAAGATGTGAACATTAAAATTGATGCAAAAACGTGTTCAGCACAGCAAGGGACACGCGGAAGAAGAAGAAAAATAATGGCAAATACGTATTAGTCATCGATGACCTTCTAGGCATCACACAAATGTAGTGCATGGATTAATCTCACTCAGTCTCCCTGGTCTCCTGGTGTCAGGTACCATTTATTATCCCCATTTCATAGATAAAGAAATTGAGGCTCAGGGAGGAAAGTTTCTTGCCCCAAGTCCCTCAATCCCCAAGTGGAAAAGCCACCTGGAGTCTTTACTAATTTTTAGGTTTATTTACTTTTGAGAGAGACAGAGATAGAATGCGAGTGGGTTAGGGGCAGAGAGAGAGGGAGACGCAGGATCCGAAGCAGGCTCCAGGCTCTGAGCTGTCCTCACGGAGCCCGACGCGGGGCTCGAACCCACGAGCTGTGAGATCATGACCTGAGCCGAAGTCTGACGCTCAACCGATTGAGCCACCCAGGGGCCCCAAGTCTCTACTGTTAATTATGGTGCTTCCCTGTCTCCTGCCCAGTGAATGGAAACCATCATTAATCTTACTGTTGTATTTTTAAAGGCGACGCTCCTCACCGTATCGGCAGCATTTTCAATTTGAGTGGGTCCCAACTTTTCTCAGCCATGCGATCTTTAACAGAATCACAGCTAAATCATATCTGAACAGCCTAACGTGTAAACCAAAGTCAAGGCAGAATTTGTCTGCCCGAATCGGCCGTGGGGCCTGGAGCCCTCCCGTCCTGCGGTAACTGCATAAAACCCTTTGCCCTCCGTTGAGCACAGTTAGCAAATATTGGTCTAAAACACAGTTGAGTGGATTTGTTGCCTGGCAATCTAGTCTTACTGTCTCCAGGGACCCCAGCTTGTTGGTTTCTTACAGGCTCTGAAAGCATGTTGCAGCTCAGAGGAAAAGGCCCAGGAGAATCCTGCAGGGGGTGGGGGGACAGGATGGAGTGGAGAATCATCTTTCTGAGTCTTCCCGAGTAAGGCCCAGGCGACATCCTAGGCTACAGGCGGGGTTCTCGGGGAGTCTGTAGGACAGATATTCAAGAAAACTCACTCTTTCAAAGCCAGGACTTCTAAAGATAGCGCCGGCTCAAAAGGGAAATGAGAAATCCCCCCCTCTCCCCCCCCCCTCCCCCCCACCCCCCCACCAATTAAGTCTTTTTCCTTCCTCTCCACCTGTACCTGGGGTTCTCTCCAGGCTGCGGGCAAATGTGTGCATTAATCACACATGGATCGGCGAGAGCACTGGGAAGTAGCTGATTTATGAACCAGCCAAAAGTGTGGGGAGGCTGGGAGTGGGCAAGGCAGGCCCAGCTCGGGGAGCATATGGGGGACCCTTCTCCAGGACCAGATCCATCCATATGCTTCGCTGCGGGTCCGTATGCTGTGTGGGCTGGTCCGCCCCCCCCTTGTCAGCATCGAGGCTGCTTGTCTGCCGTAATGTGCCAGGAGCCGGGTCGACCACAGGCCTCCTGGCATTTGAACACACGCTCTGCAGCAGCACGAGACCTTTGGGGCGAGGTCTTGGAGCTCTTCTTATAGGTACTACGTTTATGCCCTTGTCAGTATGAGTTACTGTCATTTGCTTCCTTAGGGACCGTCCGCGAGAGACAGATGAGGCCAGATTAGTTTTTTGTCTTTGCTAGAGGGGGACGTGGAGACCCAGAGGCAGCAATGCGCTGACTAGTCACAAGAGCAGTAACGACACCCACTGCGTGAGCATCAGGTGCCGGGCTCTGCTCTAATCGCTTTGTACGTGCGTTAACTAAAAACACGGAGACGTATTGCCCGCGATGACAGGTTGAGTGTTGGAGTGAGCCGTGGAGCTCGGAACCCTGTGCCGCTGCGGCTCTCTTTGAACCTCAGTCATTTGTCCGTTGAGTTTTTACTGAGCTCCTACCCACGTCAGACCTACAGTAGGTGCTCCGGATACAACCAGGAGTAAAACTATCAGAAGATCCGATCCTGGTCTTTCGAGGAGGAAGACACGTCTTAGTGAGGCAAGACAGACAACAGGAAAAAAGGTAGGGGCGCTTGGGTGGCTCAGTCAGCTAAGCATCCACCTCTCGATTTCAGCCCAGGTTATGATCTCACAGTGTGTGGGATCGAGCCCTGCATCGGGCTCTGCCCTGACAACTCGGAGCCTGCTTGGGATTCTCTCTCTCTCTCTCTCTCTGACCCTCCCCGGCTTGTGCACGTGTGTGTGTGCAAGTGCTCTCTCCATCTCTCTCTCACAATCTAAACACACTCGAAAAAAGCTATAAAAGAAGAAGAAATGTAAAAGCCCCTGAAGAAAGTGTGTCGTTACAGATTGCAGGAGCTCAAAGGAAGGAAGTAAACAAAGGGCTTGGGCAGGTAGCTGGGCGTCTATGACGCTGGGTATCTATGACGCCGAGGGTGGTCAGGGAGATTAATGTAGGGGGAAGGGGCTCCCGGCCGAGAGGGCAATGTGTGCAAAGGCCCTGGGGCATGTTTGAGGTCAAAGTCTAGGAGGGATAGAGCCACTCAGGGGTGGCAAAGAGTGGGGAAAAGAGGGCTGGAGAGGGGTTTCTGGCAGGTCATGGCGGGCTTATGGTGGATGCTGAGATGTGCACCAGGAAGTCATGGCAAAGTCTTCAACGGCTTAGCCACACTCACTAGTTGTGAATATTGGTGAATAATAGCTTACTCTGCTCACCAGTAGTTAATGTGTGACCCTCACACAGGGCAGCCCCTAGTATCCACCAGTGGCTTCCACATTCCAGATATTTTCCAGCAGCAACAGCCAGCTCAGGAAACAGTTATTTGAATCTGGAGACACGCTTACCTGGTCTGTCCCTGCCTCGGGAGCGGGTGCTTCGCACCTACCTTTGTATTGGAAGGCACAAAAGCACTCATGGGGACACGGGGACATCCTTGAGCTTAAAAACCACTAGTGAATCTTTAAGACCAC
This sequence comes from Panthera uncia, assembly GCF_023721935.1. Taxonomy (NCBI): domain Eukaryota; kingdom Metazoa; phylum Chordata; class Mammalia; order Carnivora; family Felidae; genus Panthera; species Panthera uncia. The sequence goes on along the minus strand of NW_026059747.1, from coordinate 32,897 downwards.
AACTGCTTTTTGGGAAGCCTGTAAATGATGTCATTACTCCGTCCCATTAGGTTTTACTATACTATTTTAGCATTCTCTATTTTTTTCTTGGCCCCTTCTTTTTCTTTGAAGACACCAATGACTTGGGAATATTTCATTTACTATCTTGCGCCATTTCAGAAAACGTTTATAAACTTCCCATCCCAGGAGGCCTGACCTCAGGGATAAGATCTAGTAGCCTGCAAAGATTAGACTTTATTTAACAAACATTTACACAGAGATTTATGTGCTTAGGACGGATCCTCGTGCTTGGCAGGAATCAACTCATTTGATCCTATAACAAGCCTATAGTGAGGACGGATACTGTTACCTGCATTCTTATTTTGCAGACGGGGAAATTGAAGCACAGAGAGATTAGGCAATACAGCCGGAGGTCCTACAACTGTAAAAGTCTGTTCTCAGCCATTGCATTCTGGTGGAAACGTCCTTGTGTAGAAGCAAACTTCAGAGCTCCGGGCTTGCCTTCCCTTTGCCCACTGAATAGGATTCGGACTTGTGTGGGGTCTTCTCTCCTCCTCTTATCCCCCAAGAGCCTCCTTGGGGCAGGGCAGGGAGGCAGGGGGAAGGGGCAGGGGGAGTCGGTGGGGCTGGGGAGGAGGATTCCCCGGATGGAAGAGGCCACGGTGTATGAAGGTGAGAGTGCCTGAGAATGCAGGGGGAACGTTCAGAAGCATGGCTGGAACTCACACGGCCTTCTGATCAGAAGGTGGAGAAGAAAAGACAAAAAGGCTTGCCCGGGGGGCGAGGTCCCCCTGCTCCCTGTGCTGCGTGGGTGGCTGAGTGTGGCTGCAGACGGAGCCCCGGGGATCCCAGCCTCACAGCCCCCCGAAGAGCAAGCCCGCGGAGCCCAGCGTGGTTTTCCTTCCACTGTCCTCCTCTCCTGCTTCTTTCCTCTTCCTCTAGCTCCCCTTTCCTCCATCTCTCCTGTCTTCCATCCCACTTTTCTCCTCTCCAGACCCATGTCTGGAGCGCCCATTCTGTGCCAGAACTTGTCCCTGACCCCCAAGCTTCGGAAGTCCGCCGCACCCCCAAAAACCCACCCCGAGAGAACACACGTGTCCGTGACCCATGTGGCTGTGGTCACGTGGGGGCATTTGACCTTGGATGGCCTCCTGGGTGGCGGTGACCCTCCCGGAAGGCTCGCCAGCCAAGCCTGGGCTCCGTCACGCCCATGAGTACAGGGTGTGGCCCTGGTTCGAGTGGCATCTCTCTCCTGCAGGCTTCTTGTCCGCTCCTTCCTCCGGACTTGCGTGAAATGCAGGCTGAGAAAGTGCTCACGGACTTTGCACACGTCCCGGATGTTTGTGTCTGAGCCCTGCCAGAGCCTGTTATCACGAGGGTCAGAAAACCTTCCATAAAGGATTGGATGTTAACTATTGTAAGCTTTGCAGGTGATTCAGTCTTGGTCACAGCTACTCACCTTTGCTCCTGCGGTGGGCGGGACGTAAAACAAATGCGCGCGGCTAAGGTCCAGCAGAACTTCGTTGACAGAAGCTGGTGGCCAGTGGCTGTGGCCCCCGGGCCCTCGTTTGCTGAGCCCCAACTTCAATTCCCCCCGGGGCGCAGACACTGCCCCTGTGGAATGTCCTGCCGCAGGACGACCGCAGGGCCGATGGATGAGGTAGGTCGTGGTGTCCTCGAGCTTGTCACCGGCAGCGACACGCGCGTATTGGCGGTCGCACACCTGCCTGGGGATGTTGTGGCTCCAAACAGAGCGGGGATACAGTCACGCTTGTCTCCATGGGCATCCGGTGTTTCGAGGGAGCCAAGGAAAGTGTGATGCTTAGAAAGGAGCTTGGGAACACCGCCCGGTGTGAAAGAGACTTGGGTACAAACGATGCTTCGGCGCGGTCGGTGTTCGGCGGATCTCGGCTGAACGAAACGGTGGTGGTGGTGATGCTGTCTGATCCCCCTGCTCTGGTTCACCTCAAGGGGAAAGGGAGGGAGAGGTGAAAACGGGGGCAGCGCGGAGACCAGAGCCGAATGAGACGGGCTGGTGACCGTTCAAGGAGCACGGGAGGGACTGCCAGGTCTGTCTCGGGAACAGAGATCGCACTGAGCACAGTCACACGGGGGTGGCCAGTGTGCGTTCCTCCAGGGTCCACGGCTGCCTTTTGACGGCGCGTGTGTCTCTAGGTGTGCTGGCTCTCCTGCTCCCTTCTTATTCACCCCTGTGGCGTCTGAGTTCGCCCTCCGTGCCGGTCCCCATGTCCCTTTCGGTCCACCCTCTCTTAAGTGAGTGTCCCTCCAATCAGCCGGCACCCGCATTGGCCCCGGGGCCCCTTTGCCCACACTGAGGTGAGTCTGGGTGCCTGGGAATGTGTGCCCTCCAGCTGGCCCTTAACCGGTGACCAAGGGGGTGCGTGACTGACGTGAGGGGGACAACACTGAGGGTAACTGATCATCTCTGGATGCTTGGCTGTGGGCTTGGCCTGCAATCGCACCCACAGATGGCTTGTATGGCACCACCCCTACCCTGTCCTGCCCACCTCCCCCCCCCCCCCCCCCCTCCGGCACGGCCCTCGCGGGGGGCCAGCCCCCCACGAAGCCCCCTGGTTCAGCCCCCAGCCACCCCGTCACCCCCCCTTGC
>NW_026059747.1:0-30168 GCF_023721935.1 Panthera uncia | reverse complement strand
CCCCCCCCCCCCCCCCCCCCCCCCCCCCCCCCCCCCCCCCGACACCTTCCCAGCTTCCCCTGGGAGTCCTGCCTGCAGAGATCACATGTCTGCAGATCCTCATCTCCCGGTTGGCCTCAGGACCCCTGACCCAAGACTCGGTCCCTGAAGAAATATGTGAAGAGCCCAAGGACAGCTTGAAGCTCAGTAGCTGTCAGGGGGAAGAGTGCGTTCCCGAGGGGACAGGGAAAAGGAGACATCTCCGATTTAGAATCGCAACTGTCCTGCCATGTCTGTCCACGTAGTAAACTTGGTGGCTTTGTGAAGCAAAGGGTGGTGACTGGATGGCTGTGGGCTGATCTCGGCGGATTCTTGAGCCGGTCTCCCTCCCCGATCCCTCAGCCTAAGACCTTGGGGGGGGGGGGCAACTGGTGCCTCCCACCCACTCACTTTGCCGTCTGTTACACAAGCTAGAAAGTGTTCTACCGCCTCCCCTTTTCCGTTGGTGTTTTCCCTCCTGCTCACCAGGAAATAGGTTGGTCTGCCGTCATCCTTAGGGGAAGGAGAGGGACATACCCACCAGTCTAAGAGTCGCTAAAAAAACAACTCCCCTTTTGATGGAGGGAGATAAAGACACGTGGATAAACATGTATTCATATTTTTAACATTGTAACCTATGGCTATGGAGCTTGGGTCTCATTGGGTCGAGGATGTTCGTGTGCTAAAAATGTTCTGAAATGCTGATCTGCTGTACAGGCTTTAAAGAGAATTTCCTGCATCGCATTCCGATGGGGACTTCATCCCTAAAAGAGTTGCCGGGAGACAGGTGCAGTCCCCAGGGTGTGGTGGAGCTGGCTTGTACCAGCTCACAAGACCCTACTGTTAATTTTTCAGGGACTGAGCAAACCAGTCAAGATCAGATTGGGAGCATGGACGTAGCTGGGCTGGGAACATTTACACCACAGAAATTGGCCAGCACTATAAATCAAGGGCACACCTTCCCCGATGGTCCACCAGCAGGCTGTCCGGGTATGCATGTGAGTCTGGATTGCGGCAGACGGCTTCCTGCCCTCTCTCCACCCCTGTCCTGCATAAATCAGAGTCACGAAGGCTTTTTCTCCTGCCAGCAGGTTTGTTCTTGTATTAGAATAGGATGTGCCTGGTCACCTTTCTGCATTTGGAAATGCATATTTCATGAGACCGGTGAAACAATATTTGCAACTGGCCTTTTTTGTCCCCCTCTTCCAGAACATGTGAATTTTTTGAAGCTTTGGTCTCACCGTTTTGCCGAGAAAGGAAGACAGTCAGCCTGATTCCTGGCTTATACGTGAATGCCCGTCATGAGAACCCCCTCCTTGCCAGGGCACGGACCTCGTGCTATGGTGTAGATAGTGGCAGTGGTTTTGGACCAGGCTCTCAGGAGTGTGACTAGAAAATAGAGGCAGACACAGCAAAGTAGCTTTCGTATCTACTCGGCAGGCATCGGGCTTCTCACTGAGCCAACGGGCCAGTGGGGAGGACCCGCGTGTAAGCAACTGATGACGATAAAAATAGTCTGGTGGACCCCCCGTGACTCTGTGTTACATGCTCAGCGTATGAATGGCGCGCAGCTCGGTAGAACAAAGTTGGGGTTTTCGTTGAAACGGATCTGCATTTGAATCTCAGGGCCACGGTCCTAAGGAACCCCCAGCAACTCCCCGAACTTCAGTTTTGCCACCTGCAGGATGGAGGCGGTAGGACTCACCTTTCGGAGGAGGCATAAGAGCTCCGTGGGCAAAGAAAGGGCCTGAACTCAGTCCAGGGAGAGGAAACAGCTTGTCATGGCAAAGCCACGGAGAGATGTGGCGTAACAGAAACATGAAAAGTGTGGCGGTAGCGAAGGGATAGAGTATTTGATTTTTTTAGGCTTTTCAGATTTTCCCGACCCTCCGAATCTCAAGGCTCCGTGCTGAGAAGCGCCAGCTTCCAAATTTCCTAACTGTAATCCTCTTTGACCTGTCCCCACACCCTCGGGCTTGAGCCCTTGGTGCAAAGGGAAGGTGGTCTTCACCAATCTCTCAGGGTTCCCCCATTTTCCACTCCTGTGAAGTCCAGGCAAGAGAGCAAGGAAATGCCAGGAGAACTCTACAGAGTCTGCCTTCTCTCGAGCAAATGGTGGTGCCTGCTCCTAGAGGCGGAACTGAGCCTTGCAAAGCATTCCTGTCCTGCCCGTTGCAGCCAGCCTTTTGTGTAGATGGAGGGCAAGAAGGGGAGGCCCCAGGTCTCCAGCCCCAGGTGGGAGACGAAAAGGGGCTGGCGTGACTTAGGGAGCTTTTCCCAACTTCAAGAACCGGGCTTCAGAATCTCCTGTGGCTGGAGGGATGGGCCTCTGTGTTCACGAAAAGGCTTCCTGGGAGAGTCAGACATAGCCCTCCCTTTCTCTTCCCCACCTCCCTCCCTTCCTTCTCCCCGTCCGCTGAACCCCCTAGTGTTCTACAGGGAAACCACACGCTGTAGCCTTCACGGGTACCGGCTGGAAGAAGCAAGGCTTGGGATCGCGTTTTGAAATATTTTAGGCACGATTTTAAACAGAATCCATTCTCCCGAATGTAATAGTTTTCCCCCACCCCGGGGATAAAAGACACACAAAAAAGGTACCCCAAATAAGCGTTTTCTCCCTGAAAACGGCTCCGTTGTTGGTTGAACTCTTTCATCTTTCATTTTTAAAGCTTTTTATTTACTGTGCAACACCCCTATAATGACAATAACAAAAAACCCCAAATGAAGCTGTTCTCATTTTTCGCGTTTGCTCTGGACGCTGCCCACATGCACTCATTTTTACGGTTTCACTCATAGGGCGCGCAGAACTTTGTATTCCGCTTTGTTCGTTTCACATTCTGTCATAAACAAATGGTGAATTGCTTTTTCATATTGCTAATTAACATTTTTATTGGCTGTATGCTATTCCATCGGGTTGGTATAGTTTTAGCTACGTAACCGTTTCTCTGCCGTTGGCTGTGTATGCAATATTTACGGTGGTGTTACGTTATATATTAAACTGACACAGAAATAAACCTCTTCCGCTTTTACCGTTTTTGGATGTTTCTTTGAAAAGGATTACGTTTTTGGAATAAAATCTCAATCTTGGCAAGATTATATAAAAATGTTTGTGGATAGGGGCGCCTGGGTGGCTTGGTCGGTTAAGCGTCCGACTTCAGCTCAGGTCATGATCTCACGGTCCGTGAGTTCAAGCCCCGCGTCGGGCTCTGTGCTGACAGCTCAGAGCCTGGAGCCTGTTTCAGATTCTGTGTCTCCCTCTCTCTCTGCCCCTCCCCTGTTCATGCTCTGTCTCTCTCTGTCTCAAAAATAAATAAACGTTAAAAAAAAAATTAAAAAAAAAATGTTTGTGGATACAAGTTGACGGTGCTACCAGCAATATCTAATGGCTTTGGGGCGCCTGGGTGGCTCAGTCGGTTGAGCGTCCGACTTCGGCTCAGGTCACGATCTCGCAGCTCGTGAGTTCGAGCCCAGCGTCGGGCTCTGCGCTGACGGCTCGGAGCCTGGAGCCTGCTTCCAGTTCTGTGTCTCCCTGTTTCTCTGCCCCTCCCTGCTCGTGCTCTATCTCTCTCTCTCTCAAAAATAAACATTACAAAAAATTAAAAATAGAAGATGCAAGGGACACCTGGGTGGCTCAGTCGGTTAAGCATCCGACTTCAGTTCAGGTCATGATCTGAGTTTGTGAGTTCGAGCCCCACATCAGACTCTGTGCTGACAGCTCGGAGCCTGGAGCCTGCTTCGGATTCTGTGTCTCCCTTTCTCTCTGCCCCTAACCCATTCACATTCTGTCTCTCTCTGTCTCAAAAATAAATAAACATTAAAAAAATATTTAGTGGCTTTTTTTAATGTTTATTTATTTATGTTGATTGAGAGAGAGAGAGAGAGAGAGAGAGAGAGATCGTGGAGGAAGTGCACACTGGGAGGGCATCCCAGTCTTGAAGAGGGGCTGACAGGCCCATCGAGACAGTTGCAGGCCAGCGGTCAGGATGACCTATCCTGTGGGCCGGGCAGAAGCAGGTGAGAGCTGCGGCCATCTCTCGACCCTCCCGCTGAGCTGGCTTCTTCTCTCCAGTGCCAAGCAGACCAATGATCCCTTCCAAGCCTGGTTAGGTTAAGAAGAAGCTGCTAATTTTCTGCTGGCCCGTGATCCTTGTGACTCTGGTCCCTTGGGAACTTGAGTGCAAGTGGCCGAACGGTTGTGAGGCTGGGGCGTGCTTTAGAATTACAGCTCCTCTTGAGAACATCATACCTCCACGCCCTTTTCTCCCTGCCCTGGCTCCTTCCCCGCTGCTCAAGTTTCTCTAACCCTAAACGACTGAAAACAAAAAGAACACATGGTTCTGCTTCTCCGCTTCCTTGACTTCACTCTCAAAATGTCAACGTTGAGATGAGTTTTTCCAATTCGCGCTCCATGAGAGAGTCTGCAAAAATAAACAATTAGGACGCGATTTGACAAAGAGATGGCTAATTAGATAGCAGATACAACGGGCAAATTCCGTTTATTTCTGACAACGGAGATCTCAGGCCATCTTTTTCTTCAATGTCTTCTCTCCGAAGTCAGAAGGGTCTCACGTGTTATTTTGCTTTTCCCTCTCTGATCGGATCCCTGTGCGGGTGCCCGTTAGGATGGATGAGAACATGTATTATTTACTAATTCCACGCTGCGCTCAAGCAAGTTCTCTGGCAGAATTTACATTTGTTTGCAAACCGTTTTGTAAGTCTGTAGGGCGTATCTCCTTCCGATCTTTTACATTTAGGAGATCTCGCCACACAAAACATTTTAAAATAGAGTGGTTTCTTCACGCCTAGGCACAAAGATAGCAAATTTTTCAGAAAAGTTCGGATTGGAAATGACCCAAAATTTCGTTTCGAGTTCTCATGTCATTGAAAAAGTATTTTGAAACAAGTTCGAAAACAGCACAGAGAGACCCCATATTCTTTTCACTCAGTTTCTCCTAACATTAACGTCTTCCCTAACCGGAGCATACTCATCAAACTGGGAAACTCTCATTGACACAATATTATTAGCTAACTTCTAGACTTTATTTGAATTTTGGTAGTTTTTCCACTACTGTCTTTTCTCATGTCCTGAAACATGTCTGTTTTGGGCATGTCTCCAGTCTCTTCCAGTCCGTGATCCCTCCTTGGTTTTCCTGGTCTTTCATGACCTTGAAACTTTTGAAGAGTATTGGTCAATTATTTTGTAGAATGCCCCCTCAGTTTGGGCTCATCTAATTTTCTTCCTCATGATCGGATTGAGGTTGGATGTTTGGGGCACGGATACCGCAGAAATGATGTTCTATCCTATTTCCCGTTGGGGTCCGTGATGTCGCCATGTCTTATCACTGGTGATGTTGGTTTTGAACATTTGGTTAAGATGGTGACGGCCAAGTTTCTTCTTCGTAAGTTTACTCTTTTTCCCTTTGTAATTAACAAACGTCTTGGTGGGGCAGAGAAGAACCCCATTTTGTTCTGTTTTCTATTAAATAAGATGAAAACCTCTCCTTTCCCTTGCCTTCTGATTCTTATCTCTGTCCAGATGGATTGATAACTTAAGGGCAAACGGAATATTTCGTTAATATTTGGGAAGTTTTGTTAAGTCAGGACACAGGCCGTGGATGATATGTGAAAATTAGCAGCCATGTCATCTGGAGGCACATCTGGGGAACATCATGGAAGAAATCTAGGAACGAGGAAGGAAAACTTTGTTCCTTCAGGAGTTCTTAGCCTCTCTTAGCATCAGTTTCTTTGAGCATCAACTAGGGATAATAATGTCGCTGACAGGAACATGGGGGAGATGAACGTCAGACGCTGCCCAAACATTTCTTAGCACAGCGCCTGGCACCCGTTAGTCTCATCCCATGATAATTCTCATGATTATCTTAGGAAGGCAGGTGCTCAGACTTCAGACTCTGCTCCTAATGCTGCTGTGGGTGGGATTCTTGGCCTCTGTCGGCCTCTTGCCAGTTCATGGAACCTGAGACGTCAACTGCTGAGCGAGGAAATTGACGCTTGCCTCGTGCAACACGCAGCCTCGATTCCAGCTCGTTTGAAATTCGCAGTGGTGAAAAATGGCTTTGCATCCTACTGTGAATTTAAATACTTGCAACCCAGGAATAAACGGATCTCATGGCTCATTTATCTCTCATCCATTAATTAATGGTGGTTAATTGTAGTTATGAGCTATTGAATTCCAGGCTCTTGCACCCATACATTTTCTTTAATGTATGCAGGAAACCGTGGAGGCAGTAGGTGAGGGACTGGAAAAAAGACTGCCCCAGAGGGCAAATGCTCACAACTCCACCCCTGCTCCCTACTCTTTCCGAGGGGGGCCGTTGCTGCACTGACCTCATGGGCTGGCCCAGAACAGGAGGCTGGGGTTCTTGGGCCACTCCCTTAAGTGTTTCTTGTCTGTCACATTCCTGGGAGGGACCTGCTAGAAACCCTTTTTCTTTTTCTTCCACGTGAGAAGTAAATTTGTAAGAAGGAGTAAAGAACTGTCAATAACCTGGCAACTTGAAAAAGAAATGGGTGAGGTCATGCAGAATCAGGTCTTCTGCTAGAATGTAAATTACACTGTTTGAGTATTTCTGTTGTATTGTCTGCTGAGGTGGCTGCTGAGGGTGTGGAGGGGAGCCTGTAATAGACGAATTCTCTCCTGAAGGGTGAAGGTCTCCTGACCACATCTTAGACCCTTACAAGTGAAACTTTGGGTGACATCTCTGGTTTCACAGACCATTAATGATCACTGGATTTAGAGATGTGATAGGCAGAGCTCTAAGATGGCCCCCAAGATTCCCGCTCCCCCTGTGTGTAAACTCTGTATAATATTCTCCCCACGAATGTGGTGGGCCTGCCCTAATCAAATGATCCCTTTTGAAAAAGAGTCCCGTGAGAATATGCATGGGACTGCATTCTAAGGATGCTGGATCAAGGTGAAGAAAACATTGAGTTGTATATGGGAGATTTTATTGAGATAGGAGCACCCTCTCATGATAAAGAATTTAGCATCTTGCCAGGGATCCCAGTAGAGGGTCCTAACACACTTCTGAGATGGCTCCTAGAGAGTTGGAGAAAAGCACGGCCTATGTGAAGTGAACCAGAAATGCCAGAACCGCCATGGCAGGTACTTGAAGAAAAGATCCAAGGGCTCAGGGAAGAGGGCATTCTAGAGAAAATATACTAAATAAGGCTGGGAAAGTCTACACCAATCATGTTCCGTGAGAGGATTCCCAAGGACACTCAATTTACCAGGGCAATAGGATGTGTGCTGGTGAAGGGAATGCCAATATTGCTGAGAAGCTCAGTGCCAATATCTTCTGCAGGTCAGGGATGATGGGAGGAGAAACTTTTATGGTACAGGAGCCCCCGCTAGTGATGGCTTTGATAAGATTCTAAGTTAACTTAAGCCATACCGAAACGTTTTATACTAAGCAACAAGATTGTCACAATTATCATAATGGGTGGCAAAGCTTGAGTGGAGCCAGAGAAGCCTGGTCTTCAGGGAGTTGTAGGGCACTTAATAGAACACAGTGATCCTGGGGGTAATTGATCTATTGGTGGGTAGTCAACAAGTATAATGTTCGGTCTATACAATCGAAAGATATTAAGAATATACAACAGAGGCGCCTAGGTCAGCTCCCTTTTTTCCAGGTGAGAAGCTCTATCAGGAACAGAGATGGGACTTTGCCTGGCCAGACTCTATGTGCAAGGACTTGCAGACAGGCAGGCAGGAAAGGGCTTCTCCACTATCTCACCCTTTCCCTGGATGGTCACATTGTTTTTCTCTTCTCACACATTTACACAAAGCCCCATATGTACTTTACTTGTCATCAGTCACTCACCCAGTGTTAGGAGATTTTTGTTTGTATGCTAGAATTGTTTTTGGTCTCTCTGAAACAAAAATTTGTTTCTGAGATCTCAGCTTTCTTCCCTGGAACATCCCCCCAGACCCCATTATTTTGTATCCATTTATAATATAGGGCACATTAAGGACCTTTAATTTAAAGCTTAATATAGTCTTTTAAAAATTAAAGGGGCGCCTGGGTGGCGCAGTCGGTTAAGCGTCCGACTTCAGCCAGGTCACGATCTCGCGGTCCGTGAGTTCGAGCCCCGCGTCAGGCTCTGGGCTGATGGCTTGGAGCCTGGAGCCTGTTTCCGATTCTGTGTCTCCCTCTCTCTCTGCCCCTCCCCCGTTCATGCTCTGTCTCTCTCTGTCCCAAAAATAAATAAAAAACGTTGAAAAAAAAATTAAAAAAAATTGTTTTTAAAGTTTATTTATTTTGAGAGAGGGAGAGAGAGAGTACAAGCAGGAGAGGACCAGAGAGAGAGGGAGGGACAGAGAATCCCAAGCAGGCTCCACACTGCCAGTGTCAATGCAGGGCTCGAACTCACGAACTGTGAGATCATGATGTGAGCAGAAACCAAGAGCCATACGCTCAACTGACTGAACCACCCAGGTGCCCCTAAATTTGTTTGTTTTTATTCTCAAGTTAGCTAACATACAGTGTAGTCTTGGCTTCAGGAGTAGATTCCTGTGACTTATCACTTACGTAAAACACCCAGTGCTCATCCCGACAAGTGCCTTCCTCAAGGCCCATCACCAACTTTCCTGAACCTCTCAGGCCTCCACTCCCATCAACCCTTAGTTTGTTCTCTGTATTTAAGAGTCTCTTATGGTTTGCCACCTTCTCTGTTTGTATATTATTTTTCCTCCCTTCCCCTATGATCATCTGTTAAATTTCTCAAATTCCACATGTGAGTGAAACCATATGATATCTGTCTGTCTCTGAGTGACTTATTTTGCTTAACATAATACCCTCCAGTTCCATTCACATTGTTGCAAATGGCAAGATTTCATTCCTTTTCACCATCAATTAGTATTCCATTATGTGTGTGTGTGTGTGTGTGTGTGTGTGTATATAAAACACAACTTCTTTATCCATTCATCAGTTGATGGACATCTTTTTCATCACCAATTAGTATTCCATTGTGCATATATATATATGTGTATATATATATATATATATATATATATATATAAACACATCTTCCTTATCCATTCATCAGTTGACGGACATTTGGGCTCTTTCTATAATTTGGCTATTGTTGATAGCACGGCTATAAACATTGGGGTGCATGTGCCCCCTTGAATCAACACTCCTGTATCCTTTGGATAAATACTTAGTAGTGCAATTGCTGGGCCATAGGGTAATTCTATTTTTAATTTTTTGAGGAACCCCCACACTGTTTTTCAGAGTGACTGTACCAGTTTGCATTCCCACCAATAGTGCAAGAGGGTTTCCCTTTCTCCACGTCCTCATCAGCATCTGCTGTTTCCTCAGTTGTTAATTTTAGCCACTCTGACTGGTGTGAGGTGATATCTCAGTGTGATTTTGATTTGTATTTCCATGATGAGGAGTGACGTTGAGCATCTTTTCATGTGTCTGTTGGCCATCTGGATGTCTTCGTTGGAAAAGTGTCTATTCATGTCTTTTGCCCATTTCTCCACTGGATTATTTGTTTTTCTTGTGTTGAGTTTGGTAAGTTCTTTATCAATTTTTATACTAACCCTTTATCTAATGTCATTTGCAAATATTTTCTCTCGATTCATTGGTTGCCTTTTAGTTTTGTTGATTGTTTCCTTTGCTGTGTAGAAGGCTTTTGATCTTGATGAGGTCCCAATACTTCATTTTTGCTTTTATTTCCCTTGCCTTTGGAGACATGTCAAGTAAGAAGCTGTTGTGGCCGAGGTCCCAGATGTCGTTGCCTGTTTTCTCCGGTAGGATTTTGAAGGTTTCCTATCTCACATTTAGATGTTTCATCCATTTTGAATTTATTTCTGTGTATGGTATAAGAAAGTGGTTCAGTTTCACTCTTCTCCATGTTGCTGTCCAGTTCTCCCAGCACCATTTGCTGAAGAGACTGTCTTTATTCCATTGGATATGCTTTCTTGCTTTGTCGAAGATTAGTTGGCCATATATTTGTGGGTCCATTTCTGGGTTCTCTATACTATTCCATTGGTCTATGTGTCTGTTTTTGTGCCAGTACCATACTATCTTGATGATTACAGCTTTTTAATACAGCTTCAGAAAGTCCGGGATTGTGATACCTCCAGTTTGGGTTTTCTTTTTCAGCATCACTTTGGCTGTTCGGGATCTTTTCTGGTTCCACACAAATTTTAGGATTGTTTGTTCTAGCTCTGAGAAGAATACTGGTGTTATTTTGATTGGGATTGCATGGAATACGTAGATTGCTTTGGGTAGTATTGACTTTTTAAGAATATTTGTCCCCGTCCCTGATTTTTTTTAATTAACAACAATTTTTAATTGAAGTCGAGCTGACGTTATGTATATTAGTTTCAGGGGCACAGCATAGAGCTTTGACAATTCTGTATATTCTTGGCACTGTATTATGTGTTTTACATATTCATTTTCATTTACCTCCCACAGATGCATGAGTCAGGGATTTTGCAGGCAGAGAAACCAATACTCAGAGAAGGTAAGCGGCTTTGCATCAGTCAGTTAGTGGCAAGTCCGGAACTCAGACCCATATCTTCTTCCTCAAAGCCTTCATCCATGGCCTGCCATTTGACTGCTTATCCCAACTTCTCTTCTAGACTGAAGAGTCCACGGAGAGAGTTCCCACATCTCCCTCCACCCCTGCTTTGCTACTAACAGAGAGTCTCATATATGCAAAGGAAGTGTGATGAGCGAAGCCTGCATGAATGAATTATGCTATAAATGCACAGGTGAAGGGACAACGGACTTCAACGGGACTTTATAACTGAAATGGGATACAAGCACGGAAATCAAAGCCTGGCAGAACAAAGCAAATCTGTACAGACCAAAGCACAGGGTCCAGAGGAACCAAAGTGAAAACATCCAGCAGCAGGAGAATGGAGAAGAGAGACAAGCAGACGGGATGTGCAGGGGCAGCTTCTCTGGGGCGGTGGGGGCAGGGGGGGTGACAAGTGTGCAGGAGGGGAGGGCCAGCTGGGCAGAGGCAGGCATAGCTCGAGGCGGAGGAGACTGCCGAAGCCAAGGCCAGGAGAGAGGCCTGCGAGGAGGCACACGGAGAGGTGTGCAGACACCTCAAAGGAGAACGGATAACCAGGCTCCAGGGTGTGGAAGCTTTGGATTTTTATCCCAAGGGCAATGGAGTTGCTACTGCAGGGCTTTAAACATGAAAAGGACCTGAGCAGGGGCACCTGGGTGGCTCAGTTAGCTGAACATCCACTCTGGATTTCAGCTCAGGTCCTGATCCCAGGGTTGTGGGACTGAGCCCTCCATCAGGCTCAGCGCTGAGCATGGAGCCTTCTTGGGGTTCTCAATCTCTCTCTCTCTCTCTCTCTCTCTCTTTCAAAATAAATAAATAAACATTAAAAAAAAAAAAGGAAACTGTTGTTTTACACTCAGACCCCATTCCACACCTGGGTTTGTGCCTGCAGGAGACGCGTGTGTAGGTTTCACAATTTCCACAGCGACAGCTTTTATGATCACAAGGCCAAACTGGACCCAACCCGAAGGCCCATCCTCAAAGAGTGAACCATGGGTATGGTTGACAGTAGTTGCCCCTCGTCTGTGCTTAGAGTTCCCCGGTTTCCGTTATCTGCGGTCAACCCCAGTCGAAAGCAGGTGGCGCTTCTCCCGATGGAGGGTCAGAAGCCCATTCGTAGCCTGATGATGATGCCTAGATCATTCCCTCACTTCACTTCAATATGGCGGCCTCTCACCACCTTGTATATCACAACCTGAGGCGGGGGGGAGTACAGCACAGTAAGGTGTTTTGAGAGAATAAAAGAGAGAAACCGCATTCACATGTCTATTATTACAATGTATTGTTACGATCATTCTATTTTCCTACTAGTAACTGCCGTTCACCTCTTGCTGTGCCTAATTTATAAATTAAACTTCATCGCCAGTATGCATGTGCAGAAATCAACATGGTGTATATAGAGTTCAGTACTATCCACGATTTCAGGTGTCCGCACCCCTGCAGACAGGTGGGGACAGCGGTGCGCAGACAATGAAACATCGTCCGGCAACAGGAAACAGAGAGCTTCCCCCCCACCCCCCACCCCCGCCCCGCACAGATGCATGGATGAGTCTCACATACGTAGTGTTGACAACAGAGATCTCACGCAGAAGAGCATGTGACTCCATCACTATGCAGCTCAGAAGGAGCCAAAATGAATCCATAGAGATTAGTGAGACCACCTGTCACCTTCGAGGGGGATATCGGTTGGGGAAGTGCAGGAGGGAGCCTCTGGGGCGCTGGCTACACTCACACCCTGATCTGTGTGGCGGTTACATGGCGTGTGTAAACATTTGTGGCACTCCATCCCGATGTTTGCTACAGGTGTGTGTCCTCCGTTGCCGTCTGCGTGCACCGTTTGTGCTGTGTATATCACACTTCAAAAATACTCACCCCTGTGGAATCTCCTCCGTATTTACTCCCAGGCACGACGGCATCGTAGAAAACAGAGAACTATACCGGTAACCCAAAACCATATAGAATTTCCCCGGGTTTGTTCTTAATCTATGCGTGGCGATGCTCAATTTGAAAGCAAATTTAGCATTTAGTGTAACTGACTCAGAACGCTCAATGCA
Source organism: Panthera uncia (assembly GCF_023721935.1). NCBI lineage: Eukaryota > Metazoa > Chordata > Mammalia > Carnivora > Felidae > Panthera > Panthera uncia. The sequence goes on along the minus strand of NW_026059747.1, from coordinate 17,542 downwards.
TCTGCCAGGTTTTGGGGCTTCCTCGGAAGAGCTCACTGCAATCTCCGTGTGTGTGCGCACACGCGTGCGTGCATGTGTGTGCATGGGCATACGCGTGCGCAGGTGGGGTGCACGTGTGTGCCCACCGTAGCCACGTGTTTGCGATATCTCCTTTGAGTTCCTCTCAAAGTTCTAAGAAGGCAGGGCCCTTTTGCAGCTGGGCCACGCCACGGGTAATGGCCTAGTGTCTGAGTTTCTAGGTGCTGTCCCAGCTGAAAATTCATGCCCTGTGTTCCGGCCCCACCTTGCCTGGCTCTTCCTACCCAACGCCCGGTGGGTTTCTCTCAGCTCCGACGGAGCGAGCACCTAGCTCCCCAGAGGCAGAGCGGCATCTTGCCGCGACGCGAGTCTAATTGTTTCTAGATTGAGTATTTCCCTGGGACAGCGGTCCCAGCAGCCGGTGTTCGCTGAATTAACATGCTCACTGAAGGATTGAAGACGGTGATTAGGCCCGACAGCATCAGTTTCGGTGGGACAGTCTCAGTGCCACAGAGCTGCACGGGACGGCGAGGAGATTTATTTGCGTGGAATGGAGACATATGGCCAGAATCATCCGCTCCCTTTCCTCTGTAATTAAAACATCTGGGAGCACCAAAGTGCTGGGAAATGAGAAGCGAGCAGTGAACGTCTCATCCTACCCAACCCTGAATAATTTTGCTTGTGGGGCTGTGACATCAGAGGGTACGGACCACTTGGTCTGGGCTGGCCCGGGAATTGCCAACGGTCCAAAGGCCAGTGAGCTCGTGAACGTGACTTTGGGGTTTGGTCTTTGGTGGTTTGTTTTACTTAACTTTTTTTTCTCAAAGTGCACATAAGGAGTTTCTTTTTGAAGATGGTTTTTAGGGTTTTTTTTTTTTTTAAAGGCTAACTCACAGAGAAAATATAGGGCTCAGTTTGGGGGCTGGTAGAGGCTATGACTTTTTTTTTTTTTTTTTTTTTATCATGTGATGAGTTCTACTTGGGGCAGTGGAAATTGTCTTCCCCTGAAATGGAAGGACACCTTGGTTTTTCCCTTGGTTCTTGGTAGGCGGGACATCCTTCATTTAACGTCTACACATCGAATGGATCCCATCAGCCTGGTTTCAGGCCCCTTGGCAATATGTCAAGTTCGGAAGGACGGGTGTCTGAGGATGTCCTCCGCTTTACTTAGAAGGGCCTGAGGGGTACCAGTTTACGGCCAGGAACGTTCTTAGGAAGACTGGACGAACCAGAACCGGAGATCAGTTCTTTCTCTGGGGATTCACTTACTTACTCACCACACCTACCATTACTCACTCCATCTAGACGACCTTTCAAGCAGGGAGACTGTTGAGCACGGCTGCACATCAGGTTCTGGGAAACGGGAGTAAACACCCGCAGACAGTGCCCCTGGTGTTGAAGGAGACGTTTCTAGACACGAAACAACTCAACACGGCACTTGAGAAGTAGCCTCGTGAGCACACAGAGGAGACCACCGGCACCTGTGCCCCTCCATCCTTCTCGAATCCAGCGAAGCCCGGGACCTGCTCTGTGTCAGATCACACGAGGAGCCCGGTGCCATCAGCCGGAAAGAAAAGAGGCCTGCATTTATTGAGCGCTTACTGCGTGCCTAACATGTTACATACTTGATTCGTTAATCTTCAGAGTAACCCTTTGGGGGTGGGTATCATTCTGCCCATTGGGCAGGCCAGGCAGGCAAGATGCTAAGTTACAAAGCGGCCAGGTGGGCGTTTGGTCCCTCTGTGCTTAAGTCAAATGCATATGACTTCTTGTTTCGCTGAGCTGCCTGCCTCAAGGCCATCACTCTGGCTGCTGCGAGATCAGCAGCCTTCTGTGAACCCTGGGACAACCGAAGGCCTTCCCAAAGTGCTTCCTGCCCGGGGCCCTGGCCACTAACCTGCCTCACGCGTGGCCTCGGGCCCTTTCTCAGAAGCCCGTTTCCTGCACTCCACCTGGCTCTTGCCAGCCTCTCTCCTGCTGGGCAGGATTCTTTCCCCTCCGTCCAGACTCCACTGGATTGAGTGGATCAAAGGCATCTTCTAAATCTCTTACCCTTCCTACTCTGTTTATCACGGCTGAGCACAGGTCCGGGCTGATACACGGACTTACTTCCCGGGGTCGTTGTCAGGATTAGGTGACAAGTACACACGGAATCCCTACAGCAGTGCCTGGCCGGTTGGCAGAATCCGCCGCATGGGCACCCTTATATCACAGGGCATGTGCACGACGGACCTGGGGGGAAGGGAAAGCGAGGCTGTAGATACTCACGGCTTGCCCGAGGGCGCACAGCTGGAAAACACTAGCGCTGAGATCTGAACCTGAACCTACATGCCTGGGTCCAGAGTCTGAGTTCTTAATGGATCCACCGCACGTGGACCTCAGTGAGCGTCTGTCCTAAATGGGTGCATGCATCCAGACTCACGGCGGCTCTGCACAAGTGCGTGAGAGCCACTGCTCTGTGGGCGATCCCCGCCACAGCCTGTCACCACCCGTCTGCTTATTGATCCCACGCACGTTGTGGGGCCATCTTGTTCCAGGCAGTGGAACAGACAGACAAGGAGAGAACAACGGTGTTTAGGACACAGTTCCCGTCTTTATGGGGATTACAGCCGGGGGCCCGCTTGATTTGTGAAGAACGCCTTTGGGAGGTCAGCCTTGGACTGGCGACATTCCCTTTCTCGGGTCCTACAGAGCCTGTCGGTCTCCTCCGAAGCGATCACTCGCCAACATGGCTAAGTTTCTGGCACCCCTTCAGAGAGGACCTACCCGCCCATCTGGCAGAGCCTCCTGGGGACAGTCCGGGGGGGCCCTGCTCACAAGTAGCAAAAGGCCACGCGATCAACGCTGAGTCTAAATGTGTCCCCACGATTCAATTAAGACCAATCCAGTTCCTGATGAAGGAATCTGAACATCCATCCAGGCATAAATATTTATGTCTGATAGGCTTTCTCCTCAACAGCCAAACAATGTGCGCTGACAACGTTAGAGATACGGATACGTTCCTGCCGAAGACTCCATTATCAGTACTAATCATAACTTAACAGTTTCAGCAGGTGCCATGATGAGATGGATGCAAAGGGGGGGCTCGTCTGTCAGAAGCACTTGGAAGTGGACCGGCTGGTCTGTCACACGCCCGGGTTACAGCCGGTGAGACCTCATTTCACAAAGGGGGCCGCGCGCTCATTTGCCGGTGGATCGAAGGCATCTTCTCGCGGATCACAAATCGGCTTGGCAGCCTCTGCCGGTGCCTCCGTGAAGCCAAAACATCTGGAGGAGGGGTGAAAAATCCAGTCTTTCAGCGAGGCAGCCAGCCAGACGTTTGTCGCCGTGTATTTGTTTAGGGCCTACTGTCTTAGAGGGATGTTTCATCTACACGCTGTCAAACATGCAGAAGAAAGACGGATTCCTTCTCATAATTCATCTAGAAACTTGGGTACCGGGGAAAGCACAACGCTTCTCCTGACGTCTGCGACATCTGCTACTTGTCGAAAGGTTTCGGGTTTGCTGCGGGCGCTTTTCCTTGGAACCGGGCTAAGCTTGTGCCAGAAGGCTGGGGATGTGTGGTTTCTGCCCTCGCGTTTAACCTCTGGGATTTCTAAAGGTACGGGTGACCGAGGGTAACGCATCATTTCCCTAAATTACAGTCCCCCAAACTCTAACGAGTGAGTCTAACTTGGGATTTATGGATAAATGACATTGTGAGCACGAATAGCTCACCACAGTATCCATAGTCCTAGTATTACCAACGGGACGCAGTGACCCATTGTTTGTCAGCAGCGGAGAAGAGGAAATGGTGCCATTTATATGTCACAGTGATCAGAGTCCCCGCCAGATATAGTTTAGAGGAGAATGGGTTGAGGGATGGACCTTTCCAAGGCGTTGCTTCCCACATGCAAAGCATGAGGTTGTCTAAGGAGGACGTGGAAAAGAAATGGGCAGAATGGCATTAGCACTCAACAGGGATGAGTGGAAGGAGAGACCGTGGGTATTTTGGGAGGCACATCTGGGCCCCACAAATTACCCTGGGTGGTCACTGCCGGCATTATGAACTTATTCTTGGCAAGGAGGCTGGACCAAGAATATCGCCACTGTCAGTGTCACACCCAGCTGTGCAACTGTGCCCGTCAAAGAGGGCGGTATTGCGCAATGAACAACCAAAGGCGAGCAACTCTTCAGCCTCATGCTGAAATGATGAAACGTGTCTGACTTGGGCCCCATTTCCGCTTGTCCTGGGCTGCAGGGGTTTTGAGCTGGCAACGTTAAAGAAAAGCAAATCTGAACCGTTCTCTGTTGAACAGAGCGAGATAGGGATCTACGCCATCTGCCAAAATCTGTCTCGGCCCCAAGTTTGCTTCTCAGGATGAGCAAAGGAGGAAAATTCTGTAAGCATACGAGAGGACAGAACATATCAAAAGAAGGGGACCTCTTTGAAAAACGAGAGCAAACATCGTCACGTTAAGCAGTTGTACGAAAAGTTCAGAGAAGTTAGAATTAGCATCTTCAGCCACATTCAGGAGAATATCACACTCCAAAAATGTGAGGAAACAGAAAACAACGTACAGTAAAGGATGGATGCAGGTGAAACGTACGATTGCTGAATTAAAAACTACGACTGATCACTAACAGACTCATTAGCTACTCAGACCATTGTCCAAAAGATATTTCTGCAATGGTGACAATGTTCTCTATCAAGGGGCAGAAAACTTTTTATGTAAAGGACCAGAGAGTATATAGTTCAGTCTTTGAGGGTCACATAGAGTCAGTCCCTTGCCTATTCTTTAGTTTTTGAGAACAAATCTTCAAAAAAAATGTCTTGGCTCTTGGGATGCACAAAAGCAATCCGCGGTTACCACTTCACACCCACGAGGATGACTACAATTAAAAAAAGAACAAAAGGAAAATAACGAGTGTGGGCAGGGAGAGGGAGAAACCGGAACTCTCATACGTTACTGGTGTGGATGTAAAATGGCGTGGCCTCTGAGGAACAAGGTTTGGCCATCTCTCAAGAACTTAGATGTAGAATTGTCACGTGACCCAGCAATTCCACTCCTTGGTATGTTGCTGCCATAACTGAAAACGGGTGTTCAAGAACATCTCATACGTCAGTGTTCCCAGCGGCACTCTGCACACCAGCCGAAAGGTAAAAACAACCCAAGTGTCCATCAGCAAATGAATGGATAAACAAAAGGTGATATAGCCAGGTAATGGAATATTTTTCAGCCATAAAAAGGATGCTACAACATGGAAGAAGCCATTACGCTCAGTGAAAGAAGCCATTCCCCATATGACTGGCCACATCGTACAGACAGAAAGCAGACTAGTGGTTTCTAGGGGCTTGGGGGAGTGGGGAATGGAGGGTGACTGTTTAATGGTGTCCTCTGGTTTCCTTTAGTTCTGGTGACAGATAATGGTGATAGTTGTACCACACTGAGAATGCGCTAAATGCCCCCTTAGAATGGTGAAAATGGCAAATGTTATGTTACGTGTATTTTGCCACAATGAAACGAAATGATTAAAGAGAAAACTGAGTTTTTACAAAAGCTACGGGCTTGGGGCGCCTGGATGGCTCGGTTGGTTAAGCGTCCGACACTCGATTTCTGCTCAAGTCATGATCTCACGGTTTGTGAGTTCGAGCCCCACGTAGGGCTCTGTGCTGACAGTGCAGAGCCTGCTTGAGATTCTCTCTCTGTCCCTCTGTCTCCATGCCTCCCTTGCTGTCTCTCTCTCTGTATGTCTCTTAACAATAAATAAGTAAAAACTTTTAAAAAACTAAGCTGGATGAGACCCATGGGCTGTAGGCTGTTCCCTCTAGTCTCTATGTATACTATTCTCCATTGGTAGCCACTAGCCCCATGTGACGGTTGAGCCCTTGCATAAGAGCAACAAAACTTCTTATTTGATTTCATTTAAGTTTACTTAAGTTTAAATTTCAATAGCCACATGGGGTCAGTGACTATTGGACTGGACAGCATGCCTCCAGAATGCTGAGGACCTGAAAGAGAAGGAAAGCTCGAGACATTCGCCTAGAATTCAGAGGAAAGACAGATTTTTAAAAATAGTGATGAGATCAAAGAGGACAGATCCAGGGGAAATCCTACGAGGATAGAAGGGGAAGAGAGAGGAGAGACAAAACTAAAGAAGAAAAGAACAAACTTTTTAGTCTGAAGAAACGGCTTTGTTTGTTGGATCGACTCACCACGCGGATATTATCAAAAAATAATGAAAGACGGTAATGTTGAGACACAGCCCAATGAAGTTATTTTGAATTTGAAGGCGAAAATAAGTTTTGCTAGAAGGATCCATGCCTGAGAATAAATAGATTATTTGGAGAACAAGCACCAGAATGATCTCAGATCTTTTGGAGGACTCTGAATGTTTTAGGCAATGGTTATCATGTTTTGAGGAAGAAAATTCTTTACTTAGTTAAGATGGGTGTGGCTGTTTAAGAGCAAAAGGAAGCCATTTTCAGAAAGACAGACCCGAAGAAAGTCAACTCTCTTAAAAGGAAAATTCTCATGTGAGTAACCTGGTAGAGAAGAGTCAATACAGCAAAACTAAACCAAACAAAGCACCATGAATGGGAAATCCTGGTGATAAAGAATTGGAAGAGAGCAACGACAACTATTAAACTACAGAGTTTAGTAGAAATAACTCTAGTTACTATGGCTGTAATGTAACGTCCGTGCAAAAATAAGGCAATGAATAATGTAAAACTGTTTTGTTAACTTAAAAATCTTAAGATTACATCAATCAGACTTGGAAAGGAGTGAGAAGAAAAGAAAGTAAACTTGTCCAGACTGTCTCAAACGTGTACACGTTTGATGTGGACTTATTTAGGTCACAAGACACCGTTTCTCCAGCTCAATATTTTACGATATGCTCCTGATTGCGGCTTCCTCCACACGCAAGCCTTTTATGCCAATCATCTGGTGGTGTCAGAGGCACCTTTTCAGGAGATAGCAGTACAGGCGGCAGCTTTCTCCTTGAATTCAGGGATTTTTATTCTAGAAGGTCTCTGTCCTTTCATCATATGTTTCTGGTTTCTAGTGACCCTTGCCACACCCTCATAAACTGAAGCATTCTGACTTTATGAGGCCCTTCAGTAGCAATTATATGGCTTTGATCACTTCTTATCCCCAACACTAATTGATCAGTTGAATTCTAAAATTATATATATTTTCATATGTCTTCAGGGGAAAGTTAAAATAGGAAGTGAGTTTCACTTATTAATGGGTGGGCCACTCAATGGATAAAGAAAGCCCACAGGTCATGTAAATAGAGAGGAGACCTCAAACTTTGTCTAACCCAAAGATGGAAGGAAAAGAAATTTTAACCATAGCAGATTTATCATGGTATAAGGTGGGTGTCGGGTACAGCTTTGCAATTTTATTTATCTCATTTTTCAGCTTTTCCAACAGAAACAGAAAGCAAGCATTCAAAGAAAATGAAAGTAGATGTATATCAGTCATTACAATAAATGCAAATGGTTTAAATTCTTTTATTAAAAGATAAATTGAGTTAAAGAATAATCTAACTTTGTGCAGCTTAAAGTTCACTGGCAAACATTAAAAATAAAAGTATTCAAGGGGCACCTGGGTGGCTCCGTCGGTTGAGTGTGTGACTTCAGCTCAGGTCATGATCTCAAGGTTCGTGAGTTCGAGCCCCGCACTGGGCTCTGTGCTGACTGCCTGGAGCCTGGAGCTGCTTCGGATTCTGTGTCTCCCTCTCTCTCTGCCCCTCTCCCACTCATGCTCTATCTCTCTCTCAAAAATAAATACACATTTAAAAAATTAAAAGAAAAAAACCTAAAAGTATTAGAAAAGCTATTCCAGGCATAAGCAAATAAATAGAAAGCAGAGGTGGAGAATTAATATCACCTAAAGTATAATTTAAAGCACAGTAAGGTAAATAGGATAAAGAGTAGTTTACGTTGATAAAATGTATTACCCTAAATGATGATGTAATAGTCTCCATTCATTATGTTTCATATATATTATTATCAAATGATGTGAAGAAAAATGTTGAAAAAGAAATTGGGAAATTCTAAATATAATTACATGGAAGATGAAACAAAACACTTGTATTCTTTCATAGATCATGAAGTCAAAAATCTGTATATGAGATTTTGTATTAAAATTTATTAGGCTGAATATATGAATACTTGACATTAGCTTCCATAGTAAGGAAAAAATTCTTTCCAGTATCCATGGAAATTTACTAATGTCTGCCATATTCTTGGCCATAAAGAAATCCTCAATAAATGCTAATGAGTAGAAATTAAACAGCTCATATTGTCTAACCAGAGTACAATGAATTCTAGAAATTGAAAGCATAGGTTTAAATAAAAACCACTTGGAAATCGTGGGTAAAGAAAAATCTCTCTTGTCAACCATATGAATATTAAAAACTAACATTAACTATTTAGAAAATAATGGACCTAGTGCATATCAAATCTCATGTGATAGGGTCAGAACTATAGCGGGCAACACAGCATTGGTATTCAATAATGAAGAATTAAAGCAAAGTATCCAACTGGAGAAGTTATCTAAAGAGTAGCGAAATCAGCATAAAAATAGCACAAGAAAAGAAATGAAAAAAATTCTGAAAAAGCAAATCCAAGAAACAAAAACTTTTTTAGATGGTATAAGCCTAATTAAGAGGAGTCAAATGCAGGGACACCTGGGTGGCTCAGTTGGTTGAGTGTCCGACTTCAGCTCAGGTCGTGATCTCACGGTTCTTGAGTTCAAGCTCTGCATCAGGCTCTGCACTGACAGTGGGGAGGCTGCTTGGGATTGTCTCCCTCTCCCTCTCTCTGTGCCCCTCCCCTGCCTGCACTTGCTCTCTCAAAAATAAATAAACATTTACGAAGAGCCCAACACAAACATATGAAAGCATGACTGTTTATAACATAGGGCAGCTACACGTGGATTTTTTTTTTTAATTTTTTTTTAACGTTTATTTATTTTTGAGACAGAGAGAGACAGAGCATGAACAGGGGAGGGGCAGAGAGAGAGGGAGACACAGAATCTGAAACAGGCTCCAGGCTCTGAGCTGTCAGCACAGAGCCCGACGCGGAGCTCGAACTCACGGACCTTGAGATCATGACCTGAGCCGAAGTCGGATGCTTAACCGACCGAGCCACCCAGGTGCCCCCTACACGTGGATTTTTAAAAGAGAATACTCTGTGCAGTTTCTGCATAAATTTTAAAATCTTATTTAAAATAAAAAGGGGGGGCGGGGATAGGAAGAGCAATAATGACAGAGGAACGGACACGTATCCAGTAGCAAGATAAAAACTGTTTTCAAAGTGAGGCCCTGGGCCAAGAACGGATCATGGGTGAGGTCTTTCGAGCTCATTGTGGTGTCGCGATTAATCTCTTGAAGTGTGAGTTCTTTTTAGATGTGAAACTTGAGCTGGGCTTGGCAGAAAGTAGCCTCTCGGTAAATACCCGTTGAGTGAATGAACCCATCAGTGGAGACCCACCACGATAAACTTTATTTCAAAAACAGGTGCTGGACAGCTGCTGTCAGTCTTTGTACCCATGGCATTGTGCTTTCTTAGAGGTGCCTCCTTCCTTTGTTCATGCGATTCCTTCTGCCTGTACGGAAGGCAGAGGGTGAGTTCTGCTTGTCGGGTGTGACTGAGTTCAGGCATCACTTCTTCCAAAAGGGCCCCTCTCCCACCCTCCCCTCCCAGGCCCAGCCAGGTGTTCTACATTCTCACAGGCCTCACTGTATTTACACAGACACTTTTTGTGCACCTACCTATTTCTCCCACAAGACGGTACATTTCCTGGAGCACCGTGACTACGTTCTCTTCATCTCCAAATTCCTAGCATCAAAGATGAAATCGGGAAGTTTGGAAGGATTAAAAAAATGTTAAACTGTACTAACACGATGGGCCCAATTTGTCCCGACAAGCACCCCCGTTCTACTGTGTTTTGTAAAATTCTGTATACAAAGAGAAACTGCATTTATGATGGGACAGTAATCGTGCTCTTCATTTTTATTAACTGTTTCTCTTCCTCTTCCACCCCTCCTCCAGATTCCTCCCTCAGTTCCTATGGAATCTTGTGGCCCCGTCCTTCAGGTTTTCTTTGTTCAACATTCAACCCGGCGATGTTTAGTTAAGTATTCACTATGTCCCATGCGGGATGAAAATACTCATGGTCCCGGCCCCATGGAGCTCATCTTTTCTCTGAAAAGAGACATCACACTCACCTCCCTGGGCTCAATGTTGCTTGGTGTCTTGAAACAGCTGCCAGAGCTGCTGGCTCCAGAAATGGGAAGGGAAACTTCTTTTCTTAGACTTAATAAGATTGGATCACTGCACACCATCTATCAGATCCGCTGCTAGGAAGCAGAAATATGGAAATGAGATGAGGTAGTCAAGTGCCATGCCCTCAGGAGGCTTCCATTCTCCCGGGAGAAACAGACGTGAAATTAGTAAACAGGTTAATAAATAAGGTAGTTTCCAAACTGTGAAACATACAAAAGGCTGAAAGAGCATAAAAGGGATCCGACTGCAATCTGCTTTTTTTACAATGGCTCACGGCGGCAACAGTTTGCCCGGGGGGTAAATACTTACTTTTCAGACCTCCAGACTGGAGAAGAGTTGGCAAGCATGATTGGTGACTTCTAGCATTTTTTAAAAATTTAAAACAAAAAAAAAAAATTTACTTCAGAGTAATTTTAGACGTACTGAAAAATAGCAAAGCAAAGGGCAGAGGATTGCCGTCTGCCCGTTGCTCAATTTCCCCTCAGGTTAACATTTCGCATAAACGCGGTTTCTTTTGTCAAGGAAACTAACATTGGTATATTACTAGTAACTAAACTCTCCGCTTCATTTGGATGTCACCCGCTTTTCCACTGTTGTCCATTTTTCCGTTCCAAGATCCAATCAGGGATACCGCATTGCATTTAGTCTGGCTTCTTTTGGATCCTCCGTGGATTTATTTAGCACACATACAGAGCAGGCACAGAGGCAAAGTGCTGCTTGCGTAGGTAGTGTGCATGTGCACAGAAGATCAAAGAAATCCTTAGGAAACTGGGGAGCCATCCCTGCCCCAGTCACTGATGTCAGCCAAACCTTTTGCATTTTTCAACGCATCTCCTGTGGGCATGTGGGATTCTGCATTCTGCATTCCCACAGAAGCCTCTCTCCAAATTAAATACTTTAAACATAACGAGACCTGGGATGCAACATTTCTAAATTACCTATGAGGGCCTGTAAACATCAGATTGCTTTTTTTAATTTTATTTAATTGCCCTTTTAAATTTTTAATTCATAGACAGGGCTGGGGTGGTGGTGGGGAGCGGGGGGGTGGGGGGGGGGTCATGCAGGAGGTGTAGAGGCCGACTCCAGAACTGTTTCCTGTCTGTCAAATGGACAGCCCGCCCAGAAAGATTAACCCAGATTCCCCCAAAGAAATCTGTGTCAAATTGATGCTGAGCTGGTCTGGCATCTGAGGAGAATCTTGACATGACAAGATTAACCCTCTCGGTGCCCTGGGGCTCTGGGAGAAAGACTTCCAAAGGTTTACCAGTGCATAGCTCAGTCCAAGGCAAAATAGCACGGGGTTCTCTGCATCGGGCGTGTGGCTCAGGAGGGAGTCGGAATGAACGATGGGGAGGTGTTATTACTCAGGGGGATTTCCCACCTGATTGCACGGGATTTGTCACTGACATTTTATCACACTGTGTGCTCGCTGTGAATTTGCCGTGGAGGAAAGCTCCGGCCACCTGGCTGCAGACGTTGAGGTCCACGGCAGCCGGCTCCAACACCCACCCGCCACCAGAGGAGCCATCCAGTGTTCCGGATCCTCGGCCCTGGAGGAGGCATTTATTGGATGCTAACGAACCTCGTTCCCTCCTGGACTTTCTGAGTCTTGCTTTATGCCCCTGGGAGCGTTTTTCCCTCCAGCGAGTGACCTCCTCTCCTCATTCTTACAGAGCAAGTAAGATCTTCCTCTGGTTCTTAATTGGTAACTGACTCCCTCTTCTCCACGCCGTATGGGCTGGCTTGCCTTCTTAGGGTTTCTCCAGAAGCAAAATCAATGCTATCAACTGTTTGCTACTAAACAGTTCCTCCGGAAGATGTGAGACAGACAGACACACGGAGAATGTGGCCGAGGGCCCGGGATTCACTAGGTTTTGGCTGCCGAACCAAAGTTCTCATGTGGCCCCCTTTTACGGCAAGGTAGGGGCTGAAAGTCCAGGATGCGGGCCCCAGATCTCGGCCAGGAAAAGCTCTAGGACCGCGTTCTGACGTTGCAGCGACAAATGCAGTCCCGGCTCAGGCCACTCCACTGAGCTTTGTTTGTTTGAGTCAGATTTATGGTTTGTGCGGAGACGGAATGGCCTTCAGCCACATACTCATTTGTCAGTCTACATATGTGATAAAATCTCTCTGCCGGTTCCTGCCAAGCAGAGAGTGGATGGCGAAGTCAGTTTTGAGCCGAACATCAGGCTTTAGGAAAAATCTGGCATCTTTAGCCGTCATCGCAATTGTGATTTGCATTTCGGGAATTCACTATTAAGACTATCGTCCATGAAGAGGAGCATCTGGGATTGCCCTGCATTCCAAACTGGGCACCCATGGACCATATCTGAGCTCTGTATACATTTACTTTGGCCAGACACGGTGAACATGAATGGCTTTGGATGGGGCACATATTCCCCAGAAGGCCTGTCTCTGCCTCTCTCCGTGGTCTTAATGCCCAGTTGGCTTCATATATCGCCCTCACGTGTAGTGGGTTGAGTAGTGGCTCCCCAAAAGACATGTGGAGGTCTTACCTCCTGGAACTTGTATAGGAAACCTTATTGGGAAAGTGGGCTTTTGCAGAGGTCATTGAGTTCAGGATCTGAGATGAGGCCATCTAGATTCAGTGTAGGCCCCAAATCTGATGGCAGGTGTCTTCAGAGAAAGGCCGAGGGGATTGGAGACACAGACCCTCAGAGAAGAAGGCCTTGTAAAGATGGAGACAGCGACTGGAGGGACACGGCCACCCCAAGCCAAGGAAGGCCTGGGGCCAGCGGAAGCTGGACGAGGCAAGGAAGGATGGTCCCCTGGAGACTTTGGAGGGGATTTTAGATTCCTGCCCTCCAGAACCGTGAGAGAATAAATTGCTGGTGTTTCAAGTCACGAAGTTTGTGCTAATTTATGATGGCGGCCGTAGGAGAGTAATACATCCCTCTCGTCATAACACATCCTGTGCTTTTGTTTGTTTTTAGTGTCTGTGTGTTTGTATACGTGTCTGTGTGTCTCTGAATGTTTGTATACGTGTGTGTGTGCGTGTGTGTGTGTGTGTGTGTGTGTGTGCAGGATCCGTGTACGTGTTTAAGGGCCTTTGAAACTCACTCAACTGCAGGGCATTATCCTCCTGTTTTCTCACCTCCTCTGCCTGTCTCGCTGTGGCCTTTCCTAAATCCTCGTGGCGTCTATAGTTTTTGTCCATCTGGCACCCTTCTCCCTTCTTCTGGTGACAGCAGCCACCACTCGGACACAGGGGGACACGGGACCGCGGCCGCGTCCATCACAGTCCTTGACACGCCCACAACCCTAGTGATCCTTTCAAAGCCAAAAGGTGGTTTGTCGTCTCAGTCATCCCCTGGACGTTTCCAACCAGATGGGAGGGACCCTCTCCTCTCCAGCCACGGAGCTGTTGGTTTGCGAACGCAGAGATGCTCACTGACATATGAAGGAGTCTGTTGGGCGGGGGGAGAAAAGCAAGTGGCAGATAGGCGGAGAGACATGGAAATGAGTGATAGGGAGAGGCAGCTTTTTGTTGTCGTTGCTACGTTAGTTCACACTGGGTTTCGCTGGTCCCTTGCAACTGAAAATCCCCTAATTACTATATCCTCTTTTCCATCCCCATTCCAAATATCTGGGTGCACCAGCTTTCCTTCTTTGGCCCCCTTTTTGCCTCAACCGGAGAAATTGAAGGAATATCTCTCCCTGGGTGACTTTTTTTAATGTTAATTTATTTTTGAGATAGAGAAAGAGAGAAAGGTCACGAGCAGGGGAGGGGCAGAGACAGAGGGAGACACAGAATCCGAAGCAGGCTCCAGGCTGTGAGCCATCAGCACAGAGCCCGACGCGGGGCTCAGACCCACCAATGGTGAGATCACGACCCGAGCTGAAGTCGGACGCTTAACTGACTGAGCCCCCATGTGCCCTTCCCGGATGATTTTGTTCTGGATCTCACCTCTGAGCTTCACATCCACATGCATCAGCCTACCGCCTGCCCCCTTCTGACTAAACATGAACAAAACTGAATGTGTCCTGTCTTCCTCCCCATTGTGCATGATTGCCTCTCTTGGCAAATGGTGCCATCAGCTACAATTTCAATTTTTTTTTCACTACCGCTTTGCCCACATCCACTTTTGCCCCATACATTTCAAATTGTCTTTCAAGCCTCAACTCAAAACTCCTCTGCTCCAAGAGCTTCCGCTTACCACACTCTCCCATTCTGGTACAAGTGCTACTCCGCAACGTTTGCACAGAATGTGCGTATTTCTGTCTTAAATTCACGTAACTGGTTTTCTTGGTGCGGGGGAGTGTTTCCCAGCTGGAAAAGACTAGCGAAAGTCTCTATTTCTGAGAATTCATGGGCGTATTATGTTGTCGTGCCCACCTCTTGCCTCGAGTAATGAATTCATTCAACCACAAAGGCTTTCTGAGTATGACTACACAGCCCATGCTCTGCTAGCGATTGTGGGTGCAGTGGTGAGCAAAACCAGACACGATTTTTATCCTCTTGCAGTTTATCCTCTATAGTAGGGGTGGCAGGCCATCCAGAGATACACCGTCCAGATTCTTCCAAGGAAGGAGAGGAGTGTAGTCAGCAGAGAACCTCGGGCTGAGGGTGTGCCTCAGCCTCAGAGAGCCGCCTCGTCCAAGGTCATGCCCTTCCCAGGAAGCCTGCCCCCAGACCCAACACTCTTTGTTCTGGAGCTCCCTGCAGGATGGGCAGAGGTTTTATGGGGCCTGCATCACAATTTGACTTCTTGCTCTGACCAGACTTGCCTCCTCCCCCTCCCTCCTACTGGTGCTGGTCTTGACTCCATAATAAACATCTGGTACTCCAAACCCATCTTAGCATCTGTGTTCGGAGCATCCAGCCTGAGCAATGGGTGAGAGAGTGGTCAAAGCAATGGATTATATAAAGACATGTGAAATTGTTATGGTTGCTCCCAAGGAAAGTTCACTGGAGTCTTGCTCCCAGATCTGTCCTTGACAATCATGCTTGTATCTCCCACCTGGATGGTGGTCTAAATGTGGGACTTAACGCCTTCCTTTTGTCTGCACACTTCTTTGAAAAGTTTGCCCACGATTTCTTCTGCCTGGGGCTCAGCCTCCACCTCTGTCCCGGGTGCTGCTCTTTGATTCTGTGGCGTTGACCCTGTGCATTATTACGCGGGGCAGAATCACTTTTCCCGCCTCCAGTTTCCTTCTTCAGCCCTTTATGACCTCGTCTCCTCTCGCGGTTCCACAGCTGTGCCCCTTTGAAGAAAATGCATCGAATATTTGCTGCATGTAAATTCTAATGCCTCCATGACAAAGGCGCTGTCCCTGCAGGCCCATAGAGATAAGAGGTAACAGTCCCGTCTACTCTTAACCACATCACCCTTTGCTCTACATGGGTCCAGCAAGACTTTCGAGGTGATGCTTTGAGGTGGGTTGGTTCCTTTAGTAATATCCATTTCCTACAGGGCATCTTTTGCTAGCCTGGGGTGAGTTTCCTGAAGGTAAGAGCGGTGCTCAGTCGCCTCTGTAACACCTACACGTGGCGCGAAGCCTGAAGCAGAGAAGGGGCTCCATGGATGCTGATGATAAGCAGGTGAGTGAATAAATGGATGAAGAACTGTGTGAGTCCCAGGACCACCAATGGAGACACAGCCGGGGATCCTTATAGCCATGGCCTGGGTCCTGGTCCAGATGGCAGGGGTCAGGGCACGAGACACTCAGAGAAAGTCTCAGAGTCTGACCCTTATCGCCTAGTCTTCTGATGGAGCCCTTTGGTGCCATTCACGGCCTACAGCCCAGAGTCACCCTCTTCCTCAGGGATCTTTTTTGCCCACCTCATCATCTCCGTGCAGACTAACGTTCCAAAAACATTCAGCCACTCATTCGCTCATCGGTTCCTTAACAAACGCTCATAAAGCTTAAACATCCCTAAGAAGTTCAGGGATGTTGTGCCTTTGTTTACGTTTTGTCCTTTACGCAAAATACCCTCACCCTGCATACTGCCTACAGCTAGTCATTTCCAAGGACATGGGTGTTGACATTTGGTAGATCCAGGTTAAACCTCTGAGTCTACCACTTACGAGCTGGGTGACCTTGAGCAAATCACTTAACCTATCTGAACCGCAAACTTCTCATCTGTAAAGGGTGGTGCCATGAATGACAACTATTTCACCAGGGGATTAAATCTGGCCATGGGTTTAAACACATATCAGGTGCCTGGTAGCAGGTGTGTGTGGGGGGAGTCAGGTTTCTGGGCCCACAGAGTGAGCACCTCCTTCAATTTTGCATCCTAGACACCTCTCTTGCTTCACCCTGGACCAGACCCTGCCTGGCACGTAATAGTTGCCTGTAAGTATCAATTTTCTTCCTTTGTTCATTAAGGACCACTGGGTTCCTCTCTGTTCTGTTTCCTCCAGCAAGAATAATTATTACAACTTCTATTATTATGAGTCTAGACCAAGGATCGACAAACTGGGCCACGGGGCCAAGTCCAGCCCACCGCCCGGCTGTGTAAGCGGAGTTTTGATTGGAACACAGCTATGTCCACTCACCTACGTGTTTTCTGTGACTGCTTTTGTGTGACAACAGCGTTGAGTAGTTGCAACAGAGACAATAAGGCTCCCAAAGCCTAAAACATTGACTCTCTAGCTCTTTACAGAAAAAATAATTGCCAACCCAGATCTACAGTAACCCCTTCAAAAGCAAGAACCCCCCCTTCTCCCTTTATTATGTTTCCTTCCCTTACTTAACACCTCAACTCACTGAACAGACACCCTGTCAGTGTTTGTTGAGTCATGAAGTTTGCTGCTTTGTGCTGTGTACCATTATGGTCCCCAGGTTTCTGGGCCTAGCCCTGACCACAGACGCTTCTTTCATTCTGTTCAAGCACCTGTAAAATTGCTTGAGTTGAACCTCCTTTGGGATACATTTATCCTCCTTTGCTCCTCTGCCTTTTCTATTTTAAAGGTCGGCGTGGGCTTCCAGTCTATCAAGCACCCAGGTCGAGTCACAGGCCTTGTTTTTGAGACACTGCCTACGGACTTTGCTTGAGTCAGTACTTTTAAGCCACGATTAGGATGCAACAAAGCCCCCTTTGCTCCCCTAATGCAGGAGGTGATGCGGTGAGATCAACAGGAGAGCAGAAATAAGAGAGGCGTTCTCATTGTGGTCACTGATGCACACCTTTCATGCTTCCTTCACAGGAATCGCTCCTATGCTTCCTATTTCTTTTTTTTTTTTAACATTTATTCATTTTTGGAAGGCAGAGAGAGACAG
>NW_026059746.1:0-36486 GCF_023721935.1 Panthera uncia | reverse complement strand
GGCCGGAGGGCTGGGCCGGCTCCCAGGCTGGACGGATGGGCGGAGACGCCAGGAGGAGGGGTCAGCTCCAGGCCTGTTGTCATTAGAGAAGTTAGCTGAAGTGTGCTGCTGCGGGTGCCCCTGCACATAATTTATAGCTTACCCAGTTTTTCCTTCAGCCTTTGACTCGTTATTTGGTACTGAAGCCAAATCCGGTTCACCGGCCGTTCAAGCTTCCTTATTAGGCCAGGTTGATTACATTTCAAATGTGGCCTTAGGTTGGGGTGGCACCTCCTCACAGAGCCTGAAACAAATGGAAAAGCAGGCCTTAACCCGGTATTTCTAAACTTAAGATCCTTTAACTCTCTAAATGTTTAACATTGGTTTTAATTCAGAGAATCAGGAAACGTGTGTCTGCGTGCACATCGATTGGCTTGCTTGTCAGAAGGCCCAGCACGAGTGCCTCTTGGTCACATGTTTTAGTTTTTTAATTTTCCGTGAGTGAGGTGAAAACGTCCAAGAAAAGATAGTAAACGGTAGTATAGCGTCTTCTCTTTTATCAAATCGTTAAGGGTCCAGAAATAAGTACTATATCTGTACCCTTTTATTCTTAGATTATTTACAGACTCCTGATGGGAACGAGAGCCCTCGTTCTGTTGCGGGAAACCTCCCCCAGCTTGCGCTCAGAGTGGGCGAGGAGGTGAGGGCAGCACGCCGAGACCGGGCCGGGGCCTCCAGAGGCGCTCCTGTCTGGGGGGGGTGGCCGCATTTTAAGTTGATGAGCTTGAACACTAAACATCTTTAGAGATACGTTTAGATTAGTAATATCACATCTTCCAAATATTTTTTTTTCACACAGGTATTTTTTCAGTGTTGAGGGAAAAGTGCAAACGAATCCATAAAGCTCTACAAGGGTAAGTTAACTATATTTTCAATGAACTTAAAGTCTGTACCACGTTTAAACAACTAGTGAAAAATTTTGAATGTCACCTCTTTGGTTTTGAGTGTATTTAATAGGCTTGGATCAGTTTGACTCGCGGCTAAGAAATGAGGAACTCGGTTCTTTCAAATTTGTGGGCCTGAAACCAGAGCATCGTTTTGTTGTTGTTTTATTACTTACAATTTGTTGAGAGAGAGCACACACAAGCAGGGGGAGGGGCAGAGAGAAAGGGGAGAGAATCCCGAGCAGGCTCCACGCTTAGCGGCAGAGCCCAACGTGAGGTTTGATCTCACAGCCATGAGATCGTGACCTGGACCGAAATCGAAATCGAGTCGGACACGAAACTGACTGAGCCACCCAGGTGCCGCTTTGTTGTTGCCTTAACGAACCGTGACTTTGTTTTTCTAAAGGGATACAAGCTAATTAATGCGATAGCACTATATAAGGGACAGAGGTGAAGATAAGCACCAAACGCGCTGTCACCAGTAAGAACTCGGGTCAACATGGAGAATCTTTCCTCGTCTGTACGCATAAATGATATCATTATATGCTGCGTCATTAGGTGACAGTGGGTGGGTTCATATCGTCCATACTTTTTAGAAAATTATTAAGGTTTATTTTAAGTGAAGAAAAACAAGTGAAATCGAAATGAACCATATGAGTGTTGGCTTGTGTCTGTCTTAATGACACAAGAGTAGTTCTTTAAGGTTGCTCTGGCGTCAAGAAAAAATTCAGGTAGGTGACGCCTCCAGGCAGAGTTCTGGTCTTACCGAAAATGATCTCAGTCGCCCAGGTGTTTCCTTTTGTCTTTCCCAAGGTGGAAACGTGTCTTTTCAGTCATGAAAGTCCCACTTACTGCCAGATGTGGGAACTAGAAGCTTCTCTAAAAGGAAAGGACAGTGAATGAATGAGCAGATCGCAGCTGTTCCAGATGAAGTAGGGGCAGAAATAATTACCGTTCTGGGTGTGTCTGCACGATAGTAACAGAAGTTCTTCTTGCATGATTTATGGTTGGGAGCCATTGTTCGTGTCGGTTCCAGTTACGTTGCTTTATGAAATGTTAATGTGCCAACACGGCACACTGGAGCCACTGTAGACTCAGGAACACCAACCGAAGTGCCCTTCATTCTGTCCGGTGGTAGCAGTGTGCCCCTTTTGTAAGCCCAGCCCTCCTCCGCCCTCCCGTCTTCTCCTCCGAAGCCCCCAGATCCCTGTCTGCCCTGCGCCCGGTGTTGGCAGACAGCCCGGCCTCACGCTGTCACTCAGACCTCCACATCTTCCCTCACAGACGTGCACGCACACAGGCATCCACACCGCTCCTCCCTGGTGTGACAACCGGGGCGGGGGCGGGGGGTGGGCTGGGAGGCTTGCCTCCTGCAGTCATAGCTCTTCCTCCGTAAGGACTCGGCGCCTTCGGCCGTCCCCTTTCTGCCGTCACCCGTTCCGAGCGGTTTGATTAGCGTTCAAGCACGCTCTGTCCTCTCTTCTCTTAACTGCCTCTTTCCCGTGACCCCACCTTCCCGCCAGCTGGTAGCCAGTCTTCTCTGGCATTTGTGCTGTGTCCTCATGATCTGATCTCCAGCAGTCTTTCCAAGCTCTTATTTATTCTAGACGTTTGTATCATTCTGTGTGTGATGATGTATGTAGAGGTCCTATGGTCTGCGGCAATTATTCTCTCTTCCTCCAAATTCTTAAACATCTTAGTTCTTTTTTTCTTTCATTGCGTTGCTCTAGGTTGCTAGACATCTTCTGTAATAGTAGTAATAGACGTTTTCTGTCATTTCCAACCTAAAAGTCTTTCTTCATTAAGTGTGAAACATCACGGCCGCATGGGTAGCTCAGTTGGTTGTTTTAAAGTACGAAATGTTGCACTACGGGTTTTTTTGTAGGTGGTATTGATCAGATTATTCCTAGACTTGGAGACTTTTTTAAAAAATCATAGACTTGTCTCATGCTGAATTTCACTGTTAGAATTGTCTCCTGTTAGACCGTGCTTGCATTCTGGAGTAAACCCCTATTTGATGATGTATTTTTCTACACTGTGCTGCTACCTGGTTTATTGAGAAGCCTAGTAGCACATATTACATTTAAGGAAAGGAGACCCAGATTACCGGTCTTGGTTGGTGGTCTGAAAGGCCAGTGAAGTTAGCTTCTCGCACCTCCCTTGATACTTGGCACACGGTCATTTCGGAAAGCTCATTGAGTCCTAAACATGTTGAAGGAATCCGTGTACTAGAAAGTGCTTCTTGCGCCCATTATATTCTGAGGGAAAAGCAGATCTTTCTAAGGGAAGCTGGGTAATGAAGGCAATTTAAAACGTGCAGCTCAGTTTCCGACAGTCATATGCCACCATTTGTAGTCAGTCTAGCAGGTGGGTCAAAAATCAAACTGTTATCATCACAGGATAAACACAGACTGTAAATGAACCTGATGTGCGGGTCTCATGACGTCTGTAATAATGATTTGAAAACACGAGATTTCACGCCTAAAGAAATCTCTCTCCCTCCCTGAGAAGCTGCAGATGTCCGTGCTATTAATCCTAAAATGAAGATAATCATAATCCAAGTAAAACTTAACAGTAAACATGCAAATAAGAAAGGAACTTCGTAATCTGATCATACTTCCGGTGGTCAAGATGCAGCGTCTTTAGTGTTAGAACTCATCTCTATCGTTTATGAAAGACAAGATAAATGAGCAAGGAAACGTTACCAGTCTCAGTAAGTAGTCGTGAAGGAGGCAGAGTAATAGAAGATGAATGTGTAGACGCTTCCCGAAAGGAGCGAATTGGGAGGGAGGCCGCAGGAGGTGATCCTGGGACCGGACCCGGCTTACTAGCCAGCAGTGGAAGACAGAGCGAGGGACAGGTGAGGAGAGGGCGTGAGGGCCAGGCCTCGGGACCCAGCGGGTGTGTGAGGAGGGGCCGCCAGAACTGGGGAGGCGGGGAGGCGGGAGCAGGGCCCACGGGCCTCCCCTCCCGGTGGAAGCCTGGGGATGACTCCTGTTTTCTGTGCTGTGTGAGCCAGTGACGTCCGCCAGGACAGGGAGCCTTCTTCCCGCCAACTCACAGCGGGCCCTGCAGGGGCAGGGGCGTCTACACCAGGGAGCTCCGCCTGGAGCACGGATCCCTGCTGTCTCTGTGGGATCGGAGCCCCGCCGTGTGACGCCTCCTGGGAAAACCACAGGGTTCTGCTCCGCTCATGAATGCAGACTTCGTAGTTATTTTTCTGCGAGACACCGTTGCACCCGGAAGGGACTTACGCTGTGTGTTTCCTTTCAGCATTTCTGGGCTAAAAGTGGTGGGAGAGTCATTTTCTCCCGCATTTCACCTGCAGCTACAAGAGAGCACTGGGTCTCGAGAAGAAGATGTTAAACTTCTTCAGGAGATTGTGAATCACGTAAGTGTGTAGCTCTACCCCGAGCCCAAGCAGCGTCTTCTGTGTCCTGTCTTAGGAAAGATCTCTTTGCCCCGGGACGCAGCCCTCTTGTGGAACCGTTCTGGTCCCCGGGCCTTCGGGACACATCTGTGCTGACAGGCCACACTGTATCTGCCCGGTCAGGTTCCGCTCGCGTTGAAGTTGTCGTGTTCTGTGCTCTGTTGTATCAAATACAGTTTCCTTGCACTCTACATAATTAGCCTTCCAGAAAACCCGTTCGCACGGCATTTTCAAAGCCAGGCTTTCATACCTGTGGGTGGGGATGGCATTATGAGTGCTGGTCACAGGCAGCACTGGACAGGCGTCTGGGGTGAACCCCCAACGCAGCTGAGACTGGAACTGGAAAGGAAGAAAGATCGCTTCTTCACCAGGCCTAGTTTGGAGGTTGATTTAAATATCTGTGTCTCCTGAAAGTGATTTTACTACTAATTGTAACTTCATTATTAACTAAGAAATGGCTTCCTGGGGAAGACCACCGGCCCCTTCCCTGGAGCCCTGCCCTCTCCCCCCCCCCCCCCCCCCGCATGCTGCTCGTGCTCACGCTCGGATGGAAGGGCCTGGGACCCCACGAGCACCCGTGCTGGGACGGCCCTGCCTTTCCCCCGACTGCAGTGCGGCTAGCATGTGCCTGGGAATGGGGCAGGCTTCTTTCTGCCTTCTCGTCCTGCTTGTCCTGGCGGTCCCTTCCAGGGGCTCTGCCCTGAGGTCACCGGGACGTCAGGATGATGGCTGTTGTCTGTCGTGTGCCCTTGGCTGACCGTGGCCGGGAGGTCGGGTCTCTCCGCGGTGGTGTGGCTGGTCGGTATGGAGAACGGGGCTGAGGCCGATCTCGGCTTCTTAGCCGCCCTCCCTCCTCCAGTGTGTGAAGCCGCCATCAGGAAGGACAGGTCGGTGGGGGGCTTCATGCAGTTGGTGGCCTTCTGGAGTCCGTCAGCTTATAAAACGGAACCAGACCCAGAACGTGAGATCCCCAGCTCAGGGGATCTCAGGAACCGTGTGAGGTGATGAGCAGTCCGGCTGGCACAACGCCCCTTCCCCAGGGCCCAGGTGCCACAGGGGCCCCCCCGGGTGCGGCTCTGCGAACTCGACAGAGACAGACTCTCTTTCACGGGAACTGACCTCCCGCTGGCGCCTCTCACCCCGTCCGCGTTTTTACTGCGATGTCACGTATGTGCGTACGGGCCGAAGGGAAAGGACGGCATCCTCGAGGTTAGGGCTCTTAGAGACGCGCCGCGACAGCTTTGTACGATAAACGCAGGCTAAGTGGATGCCACAGGCAGAGTCAGGTCGGTCACACCAGCTCCATGTGACGGCCCAGCCTGTGCTCTCAGCAGGAGTGCCCGCTGGTGTGATGGACGCAGCCCGGAGCAGCCTGTCGGGGCCTCGAGCCCCCGCGCGGACCCCCCCCCCCCCCCCCTGCCCGCTCTCCTTCAGCTCTCCCCAGGATGTCCTCCGGCTGGGGCCTCAAACGGGGTCCGCGCCTCCTCCGGCCCCCGCGGGACGGCTCTACACGGGCTTCACGCCGCAGGGCCAGGGCCGCACTCCTGCCACGGGAGCCCCCGTCCTCAGTCCTCAAGACGTCGTGGCTGTGGGGGCCTCCTTCTCCTTGAGTCAGAGACACTGCAGAGGGCAGGCGACGGAAGGGGGGCCCGTCCTCAGAACGGAGGAGAAGGCGACAGTCTGCACAGCTCACCGATGCCGGACCCCGTTTGAGGCCCCAGCCGGAGGACATCCTGGGGAGAGCTGAAGGAGAGCGGGCAGGGCTCGGGGGAGGGGCGCGAACATGGTCCGGAAGCCGCATTTGTGCAGAAACGCGGGGTCTTGCGGTGTCTTTGCATCCCCACGCTAAGCTCCGCTCCACACTCCGTGTTCCGTATCTGAGAGGGATGGTTGTGGCGTTGGAACTCTCACTTAAGCTTTGCAGAACCCGGTTTCGCTAAGTTCTTGTTGAGTTGCCTGACGAGACACTGTTTTTATAAAGAGCGATGGTTTAGGACGTTTCTTAGCCAGGCCTAGGATCAGAGCCGGTCCGGGTGTTCTCGGGCAGTTAACTTCTCCAAGTACATTGAGACGGAGCATCCGTATCCGTCTGGCCGCGCTGCCCGCTGCCGTTTCCCGTCTTTCCCGCAGAGGGAGACCCGCCCGGCAGCGGTCGGGACGGCCCCTCTTCAAGCAGACTCCCTCACTGCCCAGCCTGGGAGCAGCGGTTCCTTCCTTGAGGCCACCCCTGCTCTGATTGTCCTGTTTTTGTTTTTTTTCCTTAGTTTTCTTAATGCTTATTTACCTTTGAGAGAGAGAAACAGAGTGTGAGCGGGGGAGGGGCAGAGAGAGAGGGAGACACAGAATCGGAAGCAGCTCCAGGCTCTGAGCCGTCAGCACAGAGCATGACGCGGGGCTCGAACCCACAGACCGCGAGATCATTACCTGGCTGAAGCCAAGAGTCGGACATTTAACTGACTGAGCCACCCAGGCGCCCCTCTGACTGTTTGTAAATACAATTCGCATACCAGAAACTTCTCGCTTTTAGAAGATAGAGTTGAGGGGCCTTTAATGTACCACAAGGTTGTGCCCCTGCCTCAGCCCAAAATATTTTCATCCCCCAAAAAGAAACCCTGATGAACCATTACTTCGATAAGATTTTTATCCTTAATTTTGAAGGAGTATATTTTAGCTTTGTAAAAATATCAACAAGTGGTTAATGTGTGGAGAAGCTGTGCAAAACGTGGGTGACACCAGACCCTGAAGCCCGGTAGCGCCTGGGCAGAGGTGCCCACGGCCGTCAGAGGAGTTGCTGGTACCTGAAGTGTAGGCTGTTGGGCTGTGAAACCGTCCTCCGTTTACGACCAAGTTCAGCTTTGGTTAGTTTACGGGGCTTTGCTGGTACTGTTGCCCTTGTCCTGACTGTGCTTTGTTGAAAATGGAAACCCCTAGTCCTCTGTGGCTATTTAAACGTAAATGAAGGAAAAGGAAAAGTCCCATCTCTCCGTGGCACTGGCTGCGTCTCACTCACAGTGCTTGACGGCCACACGGCCTGGGCCACTCACGGGGCCTCGCAGAGCGAACGCCCGGCAGGAGGTCTGGGCGGAGGCGCGGAAGGTGGTGGTGCCGCTGGGGGCACGTCTGTGGCGTTCCGCCTTCTCGCTGTTGTGACTGGGAAAATGAACTAACCTGCGGTTAAGAATGGCCTTGCAGAGTACCTCCCGTCGGGATGCCCGCCGTGTCTGCGGCCCAGCTCGCAAACGTGTCCCTTCTCTTCACGCAGTGCATGGACAGGAGCATCGCGTTAACTCAGGCACGCTACCTGGAGAAAGAGGAGAAGTGCCTCCCTCCGCCGAGGTGGGTGGACGTTCAAATGTGACGTGACTCTTGCTTTTGCTACTTGAAAAACTCTATAAAGCGTATTCTGTTGCGAAAACGTCTGAAATGCTGCCACAGGATAAGGAAGTGTGTCGCTAAAATGTAGTTCATCCTCTTTCCTGTTCTTAAAGTAGCCATTTTCAGATTTTACCTGTAAAGCCCCCCCAGGACTCGCCGGACCCTCCCAGTTAACCTGAAGAGGTGTCCGCGATCCCAGGACTGGACGGGGGCGGCCGAGGTTCTGATGAGCAGATGTGCGTCTGTCACACCTCGAAGGTGACGGGCTGTGCCAGCCACGTCCACCGGGAGGACCATCCTGAGGGAGGGGCACATCCGGCCACTGGCTGGAACGCCATGGGGTGCATTTGAGAGTGCAGACACTCCCAGACTGCCCAGGGAAAAAGCAACAGTGGGGAAAATCTAGAGAGTTTCAAGAAACCCTGCGTGGGGGGAGGGCACCCTGACTCTTGGTTTACAATCGGTGCTATTCAGTAGCACTTAAAATATAGTCAAAGGAGGTAGACACCCAGAGCATGAAGTGTCAGGGTCACAGCATGAGGTCCGTGAGGTCACAGGGGGAGGGCACGATTCGTTCTGGCCTGGAAGGGACTCGGGCTTCCGAGGGCAGGTGATACTTAAGCCAAGCCCAGAAGATCGAGTGTGTCAGTCAGGCTTGTCAACGCCAGCGTCCGGCAGGCTGTGCAGTGGTGTGGAGACCCTCAGGTGCATCTGGGGAGACAGAACACAGGCTTGAGGGAGACGAGAGAGACGCTGGAGAGCAAGGAAGGCCCAGGGAGGACCCGGGAGACTGGAGTCTGAGCCTGTGCGGACTTGGAGGGCCAGACCACGGGCAGCAGCCCTGAATGGCTTAACGAGCCTACCCCGTTCTGATTGTGCCCAGGCAAGGTGCCGTCTTCTGTCTCAGGACAACAGGGTCCCTGCTTGCTTTGTTCCCTCAGTGCTCCCTGCCCAGCACAGTGCAGCTCAGTGCAAGTATCCAGTGGACCGTCCGGATGTTTGCAGGGGGGGTGGGAGAGAAGAGGGAGGAGTGCCCAGGAGAGCTGATACTGTTTTGTGTTCAGTTTCCTGAAAACTTAAAAATGTCTGCCTTGCCTCCGAGTATTCTAGAACTTGCACACGACTCACGGAGTTGTAAATGTGAGCGTCAGCATGTAAACACTCCCTGATTTGAGAAACGTGAATTGCTGCCTTGGGCCCGGTGCTCCTACCCAGAGTCCCTGGCACCCAGATCCCCCCACAAGGTTGCAGTCGGGCCTCAAGTGACAGACTTCTGTAAATGGCCCGTCAGGGTTCAGGCTTGCGGGCGGAGGGTCCCTGCCACAGTCGCTCGGCTCTGCCATGCCGTGACAGGTGGCACAGCCTCCTTTGACGATTTTCTGTGTCCTTGTTTCTCAGCATCAGGGTCGTGGTCACAGTGGAACAGACAGACGAAGAGCTGGAGAGAGCCGCACGCACAATCAAGGAGGTGGCCCAGGCCGTGCTGCTGTAGGCGGGTCCCAGGGCCAGGTGGACAGTCGCCGTGCGGCACACGCAGGTCTCCCAGTTGCCGCCGAGCAACCTGGAAGAGGCCTGCGGGTACCTGGCGGGGTGGCCACCGACCAATCACGTGGGTGTGGACTCGGCGGGCCGCCACGAGGAGGATGCTGGTTATTTAAACACACAGACACACACACACACCCCTAAAAGCCCAGGAACTGGTTTTTTAAGAAGAAAACTAATGACAGCATATAACCGATATTTAAATTGTGCGGTTTAGTACTATTTAAATGTTTTATTATACTAGTATTTTATATTCGTTTGTTGTTGCCGTTTAAAAATGGAGCTTCAGTTTATCTCTTCTCCCTCTAACAGTAATTGTGCGAGCACTCCTAACGTTTCCTAGCAAAGCATCTCTGCAGCATTAAAGCTTAGAGGAGCACTTCACCGTCTAGGACACAAAGCGTATCTGTGAGGATCTAATTCAGCCACGTCTTACGCGGTCTCCATCCCGTGAAGCCCAGTGGTGGTTAATGTGTAAGGAAGCACTCTTTGTGCTGTTGCGACAACCTTTTCATTATATTTGAATCCTAGAGTTTTTATATACATTTCTAACAGCTTACCTTAGCATCCCTAACTGGAGAATGACTACTCATTGTATTTCCTAAGTGAGCAATAATTTAAATCAAATACTATTTTAGTTTAATATAATTGACCTTCACATTTATTGTGTGTTGACTTCTAATCTGTTTTAGGAGGAGGGTTACTGTGACGATCCCAGAATAGAAATCATGTCCTTGATATTTTAGAATATCTTGAATGTATTCCTTTTTTGTAGAGTGGGTTTGCCTAAGGACATATAACTACTGTCTTTTTCTAAGCGAAGGAAAATTATTTTTATTTTCAGCTTATGAATTCCAAATATCTAAAAATGTGAATGCACTAAAAATAAAATTTTTAAGCTGGACTTTAGCTATCTGTTTTTTCTTGTGCCGTGTGCCACAAGGTAGTGTGTAACTATTACACCGTTGTTTCTTCTCTTAGTAAAGGTAAAGGAGTAAAATTGTTAAAAAAAAAAAAAAAAAAGTAATAATGCCATTTTTATAATATGTGTTCATATTAACAAATGGTCTTCAACATCTTTTTAAATAACATATTTTTTAATGTTTAGTTTCTATTTTGCTTGAGGTATTTCGTACATATGTGCCTTGTGATTGCTGCTGCTTTAAAGGATACAGTACTGTCTTTGGGGGATGTATCTTTTCGTTTTATTTTTTAATGAAATAAACCTACATTCCTGATAATCAGTCTATATGCATGTGTAATGTGTTCAACAGAATAGCCTCCGGATTTTCACTTTTCCACCTAGGTAGGGTAGTAGTCTTGGTGCCTGTGTTTAGAAAATATTAAGTACAGGGGTGCCTGGGTGGCTCAGTCGGTTAAGCTTCCAACTTTGGCTCAGGTCATGATCTCACAGTTCGAGAGTTCGAGCCCCACATCGGTCTCATTGCTGACAGCTCAGAGCCTGGAGCCTGCTTCAGATTCTGTGTCTCCCTCTCTCTCTGCCCCTCCCCTGCTCGTCCTCTGTTTCTCTCTCAGAAATAAATAAAAACATTTAAAAATCAAAAAAAAAAAAAAAAAAAGAATATTAAGTACATTTCTTAGTGTCTTTCTTCAGTGTATGTTATCTGGAATTCCCTAGACTTCTATTGATGGGAGCCTAGGCCTCTATGACTACACGTATGCCAGAGCTGTGGGGTTTTTCTTTTAATAGAGAGAGAGGGAGAGTGCGAGCAGAGCGGAAGAGGAGCAGAGGGAGAGAGAGAATCTTAAGCGGGCTCCACGATCAGTGTGGAGCCCGACGCAGGGCTCAGTCCCATGATCCATTTTGACCTGAGCCAAAATCAAGTTGGACACTCAACTCGCTCAACTCTGGGCACCACCCAGGTGCCCCAGAGCTATCATTTTTATTAGCAGATGATGATAGCAACTTTTCAGCTACTTTTAAAATATTTTGTAAATCAACATCCAGATGTTCATTGCTACTTTTTAAAAATGATAGAAGTGCCTGGGAAAGATGGTGAAAACAACGCATGTTGTCTGACATCAGCCCTTGAAACATAGCAGCATTTTGAACAAAAACCCAAAACCAAAGTCTTTCTGTTAAAACTTTACAATAACCAGCATCCAGGTACATGAACCACAAAAGAAACATATGCTAGGAACAGTAAACTTGCGTAAAACTGAGGCAGAATGCTGAGAGAAAACTCCCCTCAAACCTGAAGCAGGGCACATATTTCTCCCAAGAAACCACAAGAGGGCTCTGGAACGCTCCATCGGCGGCTGGGTGGGCAGCACGGAAACCATTCAGGGACCGTTTTCACTCGGCATCGTCATCCACAGGAGAGGAAGTACCCAAACGACTCCTCCCTTTGTGATGTCTACAGCTGGGTTCCAACTCAGGAAATGTGGGGCTCTGAGCAAGCTGGGACAGAAACGAGAGCGGTATTTCCAATCTAGAACTGCACCAACGGGACTGTATGCTTTTGTTTTATGTACCACTAGAACGGCTCTGTAATATGCCAGTTGTAAGATGCACTTCAGTAACAAGTATCGTCACATGGGTGGAAAAGGTGCATTTTAAAATCTGCAGGATAAGTCAGTGATCTGCTGCTGTGCGGGCTTGATGCCCTCTTTCCTTGTGGATGTAAAACCTTTGTGTCCCAGAACACAGTGTGTGAGGACGATTGTGGCCACCTAGTCTTCCATTATCTCCACCCTTCCAAAACATTGTCCTTATGAGGACATCAAACAAAACCACCCATTACCCACACCCACAGTACGGATTATGCTGTGGAGAATACGTAAACTTTATTTTCCTATCTAGTGCCTAGTAGAGAGGAAAACGGGGTAGGCGGCTAAATGATGACGGAACACACGTAAAGCAAAAAGTCGTCTTCCAGAAGCAACATGCAAAGCAGAACAAAAGGGGAGCAGCCTTTTCAAGAGATTCAAGGGAAAAAGAAATGTGAATCAAATATCCAGAAAAGCTGTCTTTCAAGTAAGAAGTTGGTAGAAAAACAATTTAAAATAAGAGCTCGGTACTATGTTCATAAGCCCTTCTGAGGAATCTGCCAGGGGGAAGCTCCATCAAGTCAAGAAGTCGCTGGGGAAATGAGAAGAATTAAGATAGTAAACTAAGAGCTATTCAACACAGAAGAAAGCAGTAAAGGACAGAGGTGCAAAAATGAATAGCAAAAACCCAACCATATAGAGAATTACGTTCAAAGGTAAATGGACAAAACATTCAAAAGGCTGAGGTTAGCAGGCAGACTAAATTTTTTTTAAAAAACCTGTGCTGTCTCTAAGAAACTTCACATTCAAAGACACAAGTAATGATGAAAAGTATGCCATGCAAACAACCGTGAAAGAGCTGGCGTGGCCTGTATCAGTATCAGAAAGAACTTTCAAGAACTATCACTACAGACAAACAGAGACATTTCCGAATGATAAAAATTATCAATACGTAGTGAAACCCCAACAATTGTAAGTGTATATATGCTCCTAAACACAGAGTCCTCAAATACATGAAGCGAAACTGACATAATTGAAAGAATAATTTATCAGGAATAGTTGGGAGATTTGAAAAAGCCCACCCTAAATAACTGAGAACAAGAAAGAAAATCATACGTAAAGAAGTCCTGAACAGTACGGTCAACTGACTGGAGCAGACCTATTTACGTTTGTAGAACATCCTACTCAGAAATTCCAGAATACATAGTCTTTTCAACTGCACGTGAAACAGTCTTCAGGGCAAATCACATGCTGGGCCATAAAACCAGGCTCAATAAATTTAAAAAGATTGAAATCATAAAACATATGTTCTCTGTCCACAACACAATTAAATCAGATCTGCAATAGAAAACCGGAAGAAGGGCGCCTGGGTGGTTCAGTTAAGCGTCCAACTTCGGCTCAGGTCATGACCTCACGGTCCATGAGTTCGAGCCCCGCGTCGGGCTCTGTGCTGACAGCTCAGAGCCTGTAGCCTGTTTCAGATTCTGTGTCTCCCTCTCTCTCTGCCCCTCCCCTGCTCATGCTCTGTCTCTCTCTGTCTCAAAAATAAATAAACGTTAAAAAAAAAATTTTTTTTAAAAGAAAGAAAACCGGAAGAACCCCAAGTATCTAAATAACTCATGGATCAAAGGAGAATCACAAAGGAAGCTTCTTAAATGTTCTGAACTGAATACATATAACAGCAAAATTTATGTGACACAGCTAAAGCAGTGGTTAGAAGGAAATTTGTAGCTTTAAACTCCTGGATTAGAAAAGAAGAAAGGTTTCCAATTAATAACTTCAATTTCCACCTTGGGAAAGTGGGAAAAGAAGAGCAAACTGAGCCCGAAGGAAAGAAAGAAAGAGAAGAAATCAATGAATAGAAAACAGAAAAATAGAGAAAATTAATGAAACTATTGGCAAGTACTTGTTGGACTGGCCAAGAGAGTAACAGAAGACACAAGTTACCAAAATCAGAACTTAGAGGGGCAACATGGCTACCATTCCGACAGAAATCAGAAAGATTGTAAGAGAATATTACAAGCTTATACCAACAAAGTAGACAACTTGAATGACATGAACAAATTCCAAGAAAGACACAAATTATCAAAACAAACTCATTCAGAAGTAGAAAATCTGAATAGAAATGTAACGTTGAATTAGTATTTTCAGATCTTCCCACAAAAATGTCCAGATCCAGTAAATTCTATCAAACATTTAAAGAACAACTAATACCAATCAGTCACAAATTTCTTTCAGAAAGAAAGGAGGTGAGAGCACCTCTCAGTTCTTCCTGTTTGGTACCTATGCTACTAAAGCCAGACAAATTACATGAAGAGAAAACTACATATAATTTCCCTCATGAACATGGGTACAAAAAGTCCTAAATTATATTTAACAATTTTCCTGGAGAATCTAGCCTGTGCAATAAGGGGGTAAAACATCAAATTGGAAAAAAAAAAAATTTATTTGCAAATGACACTCTATAGGAAATTCTAAGACATTCATTAAAAAACTGTAGCATTTAATCGTGTTTAGCAAGCTCAGAAGATACCAGGTCAATATATATATAAATGAATTGTATTTCTGTATATTAGCAGCAATCTGGTAGGAAACTAAGGAAACAATTCCATGAATAATAGCATTAAAATGAATAAAATAATAAATTTAACAAAAGCATAAGACTTTTACACTGAGAAGCGTAAAAACTATGAAATATTGCTATAAGAAATTGAAGATTTAAATAATTGGAGAGACAGTCCATGTTCATAAATTGGAAGGGTCCCCAAACTGATTTATAGATTCAGTGTAGTCCTTATCAAAATTCCAGCAGACTTTTATGCAGAAATCAAGAAATCAATAAATTAAAATTTATATAAAAACAGACCTATAGTAGGCAAAACAATTAAAAAGAAGAACAAAGTTGAAGGGTTTACACTACCTGCTATTAAAACTTACTATGATACTACAGTTAACAAGACGTATGGTACTGATACAAGGATATATCAATGGAACATCATTGAGAGTTCAGAAATAAACCCTTATATTTATGGCGAATTGATTTTCTACAAAGTGCCGAAGTCCTAATCCAACAGGAAAAGGATAGTCTTTTCAACAAATGTTGCTGAGAGAATTGGATATTGTAGTAGATTGCATAATAGCCACCCAAAGAATCAAGTCCTAATTCTTGGAACTTGGAAATGTTACCTTATCTGGAAGAAGAGATCTGTGCAGCTGTGATTAAGGATTTTAAGCTGAGATTACCGTGAATTATAATGGTGGGCCCTAAAAACCATCACAAGTGTCCTAAGAGGCGAAAGGAGATGACCACTCTTTTTTTTTTTTTTTTCAACGTTTTTTATTTATTTTTGGGACAGAGAGAGACAGAGCATGAATGGGGGAGGGGCAGAGAGAGGGGGAGACACAGAATCGGAAACAGGCTCCAGGCTCCGAGCCATCAGCCCAGAGCGGGGCTCGAACTCACGGACCGCGAGATCGTGACCTGAGCTGAAGTCGGACGCTTAACCGACTGCGCCACCCAGGCGCCCCAGGAGATGACCACTCTTGAGGAGAAGGCCATGTGAAGACAGGCAGAGGTTGCTGTGAGTAGTGATTTAAAAGATTTTCTCCTTTCTCCTAGAAGTTTTGTGGCTTAGCCACATATTTAGGCTTCTGGTCTATTATGAGTTGATTTTCATTTTTATACAGCATTTTCTGTCTGGGTGACTCCTGAGTGAGACCTTTCCTTTAACTTTTTGAAACATGTGGCTGAAGCTATTTGTCATTAGTTCCTTTTAAAATTTAAAAATATCAACAAAATGAAGCATGCACATGGTTAGAAGATCAAATTGTAGTGAAAAATGTCCACCCCAACTGTCCCCACGCTCAGCCACGCTCTCAAGAGGCAACCACTTTTTAAAATGTTCCCCCTTTGTTCTTCTGGAATAAAACGTGTCTAAATAATATCATGCCCCTATTTCCTCATTTATCAACCTGAAACTGCAATTACGATCTCCTATTTTGAAAATATTTCGTATATATATTTCCCTGTTTTTCTATTTGAATTACCCACTTTCCCTGGGTTATTTTTCTAGGAGTTCCTGGTTTACGCTCAGCAATAACCCCATATAGTTTCATGCACCTGCATTGTTAATATCTGCCATTGGTATCTTAGCTCTCACTGAACAGAGCCTGAATTTTGATGTAATGAGAGCCATTGTTTTTGTTTGTTTGTTTTTTAATGGTTTGTGCTTTTGTTTGAGGACTTTTCAGCACTCTCTGCTCTCTGTTGATTTCCGGTCTCTTTCACACTGAAGTCTTTAATCTATTTAGAGTCTGCCCCCATGTCTGGGATTAGGTAGCGGTGCAATTTATCTTTCTTCTTCTGTATTCTGTAGTCCCATGTCATTCTCTAAGCAGTCTGTTGTTTACCCATTAATTCATTCATTAATTTTTTAAAAATACTTATTTTGAGAGAGAGAAAGGGAGGAAGAGAGAAAGGGGAGAGGGAGAGAGAGAGAGAATCCCAAGCATTCTCTGTGCTGTCAGGCGCAGAGCCCTATGCAGGGTTCGAATGCACAAACTCTGCGATCATGACCTGAGTGAGCTGAAGCCAAGAGTCGCACACTTAACCGACTGAGCCATCTAGGCGCCTCCCCCCCGTTAATTTATTTTTATACTTTATCTTCTATTAAGTCTCATACAAACATGCCGGTCAGTCTCCAATTTGTCATTTTCCCTTGTCTGTCCTTCTGCCCTTGTGTTGGTTTCGGTATGGCTTTATTAAAACACCCTTGGGGCGCCTGGGTGGCTCAGTCGGTTGAGCATCCGACTTCAGCTCAGGTCATGATCTCACTGTCCATGAGTTCGAGCCCCCGTCGGGCTCTGGGCTGACAGCTCGGAGCCTGGAGCCTGCTTCGGATTCTATGTCTCCCTCTCTCTCTGCCCCTCCCTCCCTCATGCTCTGTCTCTGTCTCTCTCTGTCTCTCTCTCTCTCTCCGTCAAAAATACATAAACAGTAAAAAATTTTTTTAACAATATGATATACTTCACAAATTTTCATGTCATATCCTTGCACAGGGGTGATGCTAATCTTCTGTGTATCATTTCAATTTTAGTGTATGGTCTGGAAAACTTGCTGAAGTCCTGTATGTGTTCTAATACAGTTGCCCCTTGAACAACATGGGTTTGAACTACATGGGTCCGCTTGTATGTAGATTTTTTTCTTATGATTTTCCTAATAACGTTTTCTCTAGCTTACTTTATGGTCAAAATGCAGTATATGATACCCATAATATACAAAATATGTGTTCATCAACTACGTTATCAATAAGGTTTCTGGTCAGTGGTAAGCTATTAGTAGTTAAATTTCTGGGGAGTCCAAAGTTGTATGGGGATTTTGTACTACGTGGGTGTCAGTGTCTCTAACCCTCATGTTGTTCAAGAGTCAACTGTAGTTTGGGGCACGTGGGTGGCTCAGTCGGTTAAGCATCTGACTTTGGCTCAGATCATGATCTCACGGTTCATGGGTTCAAGCCCTGCATGGGTCTCTGTGCTGATGGCTCAGAGCCTGGAGCCTGCTTCGAAATCTGTGTCTCCCTCTCTCTCTGCCCCTCCTCTGCTCGTGCTCTGTCTCTCTCAAAAATAAATAATCGTTAAAAAAAAAAGTCAACTGTAGTTTGATGGTTCTTCTGATTTTTCTAGGTAGATGTTCATTATACCTCTTATTTCCTTTTCTTTTGTTACGGCATTGTCTAGGATCTCCACAACAGTGCATTAAACAGTGGCAGTGCCACTGGGCGTCCTTACCTTGTAACTAATCGTAAAGAAAATCCATCTAAAGTGTCACTATTACATTTATCAACTTAAGTTGCTATGGGGTTTTGGTACATAGCCCTTAGCAAATGAATAAAGTTCAGGTCCTCTGGAAAGCAGCCATCAAGACAAAGAAATAGACATGCAAGTGATTTGGCCCATTGATATGATGGGTTATATTGGTTGACTTTTTTTTATTATTATTAAATATAATTTATTGTCAAATTCGTTTCCATACAACACCCAGTGCTCATCCCAACAGGTGCCCTCCTCAATGCCCATCGCCCCCCCTCCCCCCTCCCGCCCCCTCATCAACCCTCAGTTTATTCTCAGTTTTTAAGAGTCTCTTATGGTTTGGCTCCCTCCCTCTCTAACTTTTTTTTTTCTTTCCCCTCCCCCATGGTCTCCTGTTAAGTTTCTCAGGATCCACCTAAGAGTGAAAGCATATGGTATCTGTCTTTCTCTGTATGACTTATTTCACTTAGCACAACACTCTCCAGTTCCATCCGCGTTGCTACAAAAGGCCAGATTTCATTCTTTCTCATCGCCAAGTAGTATTCCATTGTATATATAAATCACATCTTCTTTATCCATTCGTCAGTTGATGGACATTTAGGCTCTTTCCATAATTTGGCTACTGTTGAAAGTGCTGCCATAAACATTGGGGTACAAATGCCCCTGTGCATCAGCACTCCTGTGTCCCTTGGGTAAATTCCTAGCAGTGCTATTGCTGGGTCATAGGGTAGATCTATTTTAATTTCTCGAGGAACCTCCACAGTGTTTTCCCAGAGCAGCTGCACCAGTTTGCATTCCTGCATTGGTTGATTTTGATGTTGAACTAGCCTTGCATCCTTGGAACAAACCCCAATTGCTCATGATGTACAATCGTTTTAAAACATCACTGGATTCAGTTTGCTAATATTTTCTTGAGGATTTATGCACCTAAGCTCCCGAAAGGTGTTGACGTACAGCTTTATTTTTATGTACTATCTGTTGTACCTTGGTGTTAAGGTAATAGCGACCTCATAAAATGAGTTGGGACTCAAATGAGAGGACCTCCTTTCTTCACTGGCAGAGATTTTGTACGACTGGTGTTAATTCCGTGAATGCTGGAGAAATTCTCTATTTGAAAACATCTGGAACTTTTTCAGGAACTTTTAATTATAGACTCTTTTTTAACGGTTATGGGACTATTCGCGTATCTGTTTCATCCTGCTGAGTTTTGGTACTTTGTGGTTTTCAAGGAATTAGTCCATTTCTTCTCAGTTGTCAAATATCTGACATTTGTGACAAATTTATGATTTACAATGTCTGCAAGATCCTCTGTGATGCCCTTCTTTCATTCGACATTGATGGTTTGTCTCTTCTCTTTTTATCCTTGCCAGTTGAGCTAGAGGTTTGTCAGTGTTACTGACTTTTTTGACAAATAACGTGTTTTTGTTTCGTTCTCTCATTTTCATGTCTTGATTTTCATTGATTTCTGCTCTTTTTAAAATTTCTTTCTGCTTGCTTTTAGTTGTTGTTTGTTTCCTTTCTCTTCTTTTTCTGGGCTCTTGAGCTAGGAACTTAGATTATTGATGAATAGTTTTTCTCTTTTCAAATGTCAACACTATATTAGCTAAACCCCACAAACTGATATGTTTTATTTTTTTAATTTGTTTTTTTAATGTTTATTTATTTTTGAGAGAGAGACAGAGTGTGAGCAGGGGAGGGGCAAATAGAGAGGGAGACACAGAATGCAAAGCAGGTTCCAGGCTCTGAGCTGTCAGCACAGAGCCTGATATGGGGCTCGAACTCACGAACCGCAAGATCATGACCTGAACAGAGAAGTTGGATGCTTAACCAACTGAGCCACCCAGGTGCCTCCATATGTTGTATTTTCAACTTCGTTTCAATTTTCATTCAACTTCATTCATTTATTTTTATTTTCAAATTTCCTTTGACACTCCTGCTTCAACCCCCAGATTATTTAGAAGCATGTTGTTGAATTTCCGAGAATTTGGGGATTGTTCTCTTGTCTTTCACTTACCGACTGCTAATCTGGTTCTGTTGTGGGTAGAAAACGTACTCGGTATAGTTCAAAATTCTCTTTGATTGGTTAAAGTTTGCTGTCTGAGGATATGGCCTTCTCGGTGAGTGGTCCACGAAGCGGGATGTGTGGCCTGCCATGGGTGGGTGGACGGTTCTGTGATGTCAGGCAGACCCAGTGGGCCATGGCATTGTTGGTTCCTCTGCAGCCTTGTGGGTGTTATCTCTGGGAGTTCTAGCAAACGCTGTGAGCTGACTCTTGAAATCCCTGTGCCTGTGTGTTTCTCCTTTCCTCTCCACCAGTTTTGTTTTCGTATAGTTTGAAACCTTGCGGTATGCTACACACAGACTTAGGATTGCTGGGTCATGCTGAGTTGACTGAGCCTTAATCGTTCTGTGATGCCCGCTTTTGTTGCTAGTAACTTTTCTTTGCTCTGAAGCTTACCTTCTTGGATGTTATGATAAACACTCTTGGTGTTTTTTGTCTTCCTAATTCGTATTTCCGTGATACAGCTTTCCCATCCTTTTCTTCCCTGCTTATCAGTGGCGTTATTTTGAAGTCATTTTTCCCAGACTGCATGGGAGCGGATCACGTGTCTTACCCACTCAATCTCTACCTTTTTTCATTTTTCATTTTTCCAACTTTACTGAAGAATAATTGATCTCTGTCTCTTTGTTAACAGTAGTTTCTTTTTTTCTTTTAAATTTATTTATTTTGAGAGAGAGCGAGATAGCACGAGCAGGGGAGGGACAGAGAGAGAGTAAAAGAGAGAGAGAATCCCAAGCAGGCCCTGCACTGCCAGCATGAAGCCCAACGTGGGGCTTGAACTCATGAACCATGAGACCATGACCTGGGCTGAAATCCAGAGTCAGAACTCAACCAACTGAGCCACCCGGATGCCCTAATCTCTGTGTTTTAGTTGGTATATTTATACCACTAATATTTAAAATAGTCATTGATACATTAGAGTTTAAGTCTGCCATTTTAAACACTTTTTTATTTTTTTCTGAGACAGAGAGAGACAGAGCACGAGGAGGGGAGGGGCAGAGAGAGAGGGAGACACAGAATCCGAAATAGGCTCCAGGCTCCGAGCTGTCAGCCCAGAGCCCGACGCGGGGCTCGAACTCACGGACCGTGAGATCATGACCTGAGCCGAAGTCGGCCGCTCAACCAACTGAGCCACCCAAGTGCCCCAAGTCTGCCATTTTAATATTTTGTTTTATACGTATCTTCTTTTTTCATTCCTTTGGTTTTCTTTTTCTTTTTTTTTCCTGGGGTGGGGGGGCTTCCTTTCTTGTTAGTTACCTGAACAGTTTTTAGTACTGGATTCTTCTTTATATACAATATTTTTTTACATACCACTTGGCATAACTTTACTGTCGTCCCACCTGTGACCTGGTACCACTACCTGTGCTATTAGTGTTTTGCCCTCTGAGTGTAGACGCTTTACCTGCATTTAGATCCCCAACCCTCCCCACTTCTTAAACATAATCGTCTTAGGGGCGCCTGGGTGGCTCAGTCGGTTAGGCGTCCGACTTCGGCTCAGGTCACGATCTCGTGGTCCATGGGTTCCAGCCCCACGTCGGGCTCTGTGCTGACAGCTCAGAACCTGGAGCCTGTTTCAGATTCTGTGTCTCCCTCTCTCTCTGACCCTCCCCCGTTCATGCTCTGTCTCTCTCTGTCTCAAAAATGAATAAACGTTAAAAATATTTAAAAAATAATAATCGTCTTAAGCGTTTCCACTACGTGCATTGAACACCACATCAGATCGTGTTATAATTTTGGCTTCAAACATAAAGTATAATTAAAGAAACTCAAGAGGGGAAGAACAGTCTGTTACGTTTGCCTCTGTATCTTCTCATTCCGTTGTCCTTGTCTTCCTCTCCGAAGGTCCCCTCCTCTGTCTGTTGTCATTTTTATGCCTTTGTCTGCTCAAGCTGCCATGACACGTACCACGATCCTGGGCACTTCATCAGCAGCCCGTCCCTCCCAGTCCCGGAGGCTGCAGGTCCAGGGCGAGGTGTTGGCAGGCGTAGTTTCTCCTGAGGCCCGTCTCCTTGGCTTGTAGGCTGTCACCTTCTGTGTCCTCACACGGTTTTCTACGTGCACACGCTCCTGGGGGCTCTTCCCCTTCTTATGAAGACCACCGATCCTATCAGAATAGGGCCCCATCCTTATAATCTTGCCTAACCTTAGCTACCTCCTTAACGGTCTTATCTCCAAATACAACCTCCTTGGGGGTTGGGTTTCAACGTATGAATTTGGGTGGGGGGACACAATTCAATCCATAACCTTTTTTTTTTTTTAAGGTTTAGGGTGCTTCCCGTAGCAATCTTCAGAGGTAGGTCTGCCCGCACCAAATCCTTTTAATTTTCCTTCATCTGAGAAGTCTATTTCCCCTCCATTCTTGAAGGATAGCTTTGCCAGATATAGGATTCGCGGCTGACAGATCTTTTCTTTTATCTCTTGAAAAGTGCACCACTAACTTCTGGCTTGATGGTTCCAGATGACAAATCTGCATAATTAATTCAGTCTTCCGGTACAGGTAGAGCATCATCTCTCCCTGGTTGTTTCTAAGTTTTGTTTCATTTTGTTTTATTTTTGTGTTTAGTTTTTCAGAAGTTTAGTAGTGACGTGTCTTTGTTTGGATTTCTTTGGGTTTATGCTATTTGGATTTCTCCCAGCTTCTTGAATCTGTAGTTTTATGTCTCTTGCCAAATTTAGGAAGTTGTCAACCATTGTTTCTGTGAGTATCTTTTCAGCCACACCCTCCTTCTCTTTTTCTGGAACTCGGATGATAAATGTTGGCCATTTTGGATATTTAGTTAGACATCTGTTTCACAGATCCCCCACACTACTTTTTTTTTTCCAGTCTGTTTCTTTTTGGTTTTGTTCAGATTGAATGAATTCATTGATCTGTGTTCAGGTTCATGGATCCTATCCAAAGTCATCTCCATTCTACTACTCAGTCCATCCAGTGAGTTTTTATAACTTCTGTTTCTTTGCAGAAATTTTTTATTTTTTAATTTGTCTCAAGAGAATGTGTCATTGTTTATTGAACATTCTTAATTACGACTGTTTTCAAATCCTTGTCAAACACTTTCAACACTTTTTCACTTCAGTATTGACATCTGTTGATTTTTATTTCCCTTTTTTTAATTGTATTTTTTCATTTATATTTTTGGGAGAGAGAGAGAGCAGAGGAGGAGGAGCAGAGAGAGGGAGACACAGAAACCGAGGCAGGCTCCAAGCTCCGAGCTGCCGGCACAGAGCCCGACACGGGGCTTGAACGCACAAGCCGTGAGATCGTGATCTGAGCCAAAGTTGGATGCTAAACCGACTGAGACCCCCAGGTGCCCCTGGTTTTTCTTTCTCAAAGGGTAGTTTTCCTGGTTCTTGGTATGATGAGCGAAGTTTTATGGACATTTTGGCTACTTTGTTAGGGGGCCTCTTAATGCGACATAAATCTTCTATTTTAGCAGGCAAGTGACCCCTTTTACATTTACTGTTTGGTTCTGACCTGCTTTCGTGGGTTGTAGCCCCAGTGACCGGTGAGTTTCTAGAGCCCTTGTGGCGCTATACCGGTCGGCCTCATTCTTGTGGCATCTCGGGGGGCTCTGGGGGATCAGTCCCGGCCCCTCTGCAGCTGCCTGAAAGGGGAGGAGTTGCTTCTCTGGGCCATCTGTGCTGCTGGCCACCTTCCGCCACGGGACTGGGTGGGAGGGGTGTCTCCTGCCACTGGGTGGAGAGCTCAGAGCTGCGATGCCGCCCCTCCCAAGGGGAGCAGTTCCCAGGTGCCGAGTGGGGGTTGGGCCAGCCCAGCAAGGCTTTGAAGGCAAATCCGGTCCCCTGCTAGGTCCCCTTGCGAAGCAGCCCCCAGTTCGGCCCTGTTGGGCTCCTCCTTTCCGGTTCTTCCGCCCCCGGCCTTTCTTGTTTGTTTGTCTCCGCCAGGTTTCAGGCCACTTTGGCACCCCTGCGGGGCATCTGGGAGATCAAAGACCTCACCAGGTCACCACACCTGAAGACCTGAGGTCCCCGACCCTGTCCCCTTTCTTCTTTTCCATTTTCAGAGTCCTGTTGCCCGTTTCTGTCCAATTATTTCCAGGCTATTCGGTTGGATGGGGGGGGGGAGTGGCAGGAGGTGGATAAGTGAATTCAGTTACCCTTGCTCGTTCTGAAGCCGGAGGTACCGTTTAAGATTCCGCACTTGGAAGTTGGAAAGAACCGCTTGAAATCCATGGCTGCGAGAGCCGCTGCTGGGCACCGTAGGGTGGGCGCACTCTAACGATCACTGCGTCTTCAGAGTCTAACTCAGTGTCCTGAGGCACTTCCCTCCATCCTTGGACAAGAATACTCAAGAGTACTTCTCCAGGCTGCGTGTGTCTGAGCCAAAACCACGTTGAACCGGGAGCCCGAACGTAGGACATCGCAATTTTCCAAAAGCTGATGACGCTACTCTCTGCTTATATTGTCTGCTCATCTGTCCTCTGTCCATCCGTCTGCCTGCAGATAGGTGTTTCTCGTCTAATCACCTTGAGTATGTACCTCTTTTCTCTGCTCAAAAAAAAGAAAAAGAAAAGAAAAAACCTGCTTTATTCAGTATCCAGATGCACCTAACATAGTGAGTCAGAACTCAGAAACAACCCCTTAGTGGGAATCTTTCTTCAGGAAAGAGGCCAGCGCTCTAACGTACAGAAATGACAAGATTTTGTTTCAAGGTTTGCTCTTAATAGCCCTGGATCAACGCGACGGAACGTCAGCATTTTGCAAAGCCTTTAAATGTGGAGATTTCAACAGGATCTCCCTCCAGTGCTCGCACCCTCTTCTCTAAGTGCCTCCCAGATGTGGCTTTTAGACGAAAGCATCTTAACCAAGCGGCAAATAATTCCACGGCGAGATATCGGCTACACGGGGTGTGTGTCACGAAGGATCACGCCCGCGGGTTTTGTTTCTGTAAATCCGAAATCTACTCCCCAGTGGACACCCCGCTTTTTCTGCATTCAAGAGATGAAATACATAAGGAATTCGTTAAGAAATCAGGCGCTTCGGTGGGACAGCTTTGATTTGACACTTTTGAAATATGATCCAGGCCACGGTGGTGAATGGTGCAAACCTCTTTTTTTGGCACCCGCATCTGGACCTGATTATTTTAAATTGGGTTGTGCGGCGCTGGCACCCCCCACCCCTCGTCGGAGCCGCTAACTGCAGACGGAACCGGGGCCCGAGATGCTGTGGGAGGTGGGCACGCGTTCCGAGTGCCCGGAAGGAAGCGTGTCCCTTCGTCCTCAGCTTCTTGTTTCTGCGTCGCGTCCTTCAGCGCCCAGAACGTTTCATCCGCGATGGTGGCTTCCGTGCCAAGGATAGACTAACCCTGGAGCGTTTTATCCGCGTTGAACTTCTTCCCTCAGAAGCGCAAGTGACGCTAGCTGGGCTCTCCCGTCAGTATTTATTAAATGGGTAAAAACTGGCTCCAAAGTAACCTGCCACCGATAACGTGGCTGGCGTGCTCTGGGTTCCCCGCGGGCGGAGATGGGGCTCCCCACCGCCTTGTCCCCGTGGGACAAGCTTCACTGCCTTTGCGTCGCCTGTGGCCAGGAGTTCAAAACCGGCCCGCGTCCTGCATTCCACCGCTGTCTGCGGTCGCACAAGAGCGGGTAAAACTGGGCTGTCCCCCGCTCTCCGGCAGCTGATACGTTCCGTTTTCTGATTTGGGGCATGTTTGTATGTGCAAGTTTGTTTTTCAGGAGCAGGGTCTGGTCAAAAGAGAAGGAAAACAATCACTTTCACATCGAAAGAGCTGGCCGACGGGATCTCCTCCTTCCCGTGCTTTTGGAAACAGTCACACGGCCAAGCCTCGGATGGTTTCACGGAAGCCGGGTGCTGAGCAGGCT
This sequence comes from Panthera uncia, assembly GCF_023721935.1. Taxonomy (NCBI): domain Eukaryota; kingdom Metazoa; phylum Chordata; class Mammalia; order Carnivora; family Felidae; genus Panthera; species Panthera uncia. The sequence continues at coordinate 10,992 of NW_026059746.1, read as the reverse complement.
CCTGCCTTCGGGATGAACAGCTTGTGTTGAGCCTCGCACAAAGCTCTACAAGTATCTCGGGAAGAGATTCTGCACCGGGAGGGTTCGGAATGCACAGCTCCTTTTCCATGCACACCAGGGCGGCCCGATTGGGTCCCGCTCGCGTTTCTCCCCAAGACTCAGCCTAAAATCACCCGGGGAGGGGGCAGGATCTTGGCACCGGCAGGGGCCTGTCTCAAAGCTGCATCTCATGTAAACCTCCACAAAATCTACTCACAGAGGAGAAAACAGAGCCAGAGAAACTACCCCGTGTCTGTTCCCACAGCCGGGGTGTCGCCCAGACCTGCCCGTGACACCTGTGTCCCACGCGCCCTGCACCTGTCGCGTGGCTGATCCAAAATGGACTACAAACCGCCCTTGAGGCACCTGGGGGGCTCAGTCGGTTAAGCGTCCGGCTTCGGCTCAGGTCATGATCTCACCGTTCGTGAGTTCAAGCCCCGCGTCAGGCTCCATGCTGACAGCTCAGAGCCTGGAGCCTTCTTCGGATTCTGTGTCTCCCTCTCTCTCCGCTCCTCCTCTGCTCACACACTGTCTCTCTCTCTCTCTCTCAACAATAAACTTTAAAAATTTTTTAAAGGAGGACAAAAAGGACTACAGATTGCCCTGACTCCGGGAAAGAATCTCTCTCTCTCTCTCTCTCTCTCTCTCTCTCTCTCTCTCACACACACACACACACACACACACCTGCTGTTGGATACCATTAGAAACTGAAAATTCTGCATCATGGATTGAGAATCATCGTCAGAGGCCAGATAGAGCCTGCAATTAAATTTTTTACAAGTTCAGCAGGTAAGGGGAAAGATGAAGTGAAAGATGAAGATCGGGCTACGGGGGCTGGAGAAATGGAAAATACAGGAAGAAGTATAAGAAGAGTAGAGGTGCCTAGTCGCTGGGTTGGTTGAGCCTGGGACTCTTGATTTCCGCTCAGGCCACGATCTCATGAGTTCTTGAGTTCCAGTCCCCACCCCCTGTCAGGCTCTGCCCTGGAAGCTCAGAGCCTGCTTGGGATTCTCTTTCTCTGCCCCTCCCCCACCTGCACTCTCTCTGCCCCTCTCAAAATAAAGAAATAAACTTAAAAAAAATTTTTTTAATATAAGAAAAGTAGAGAATCATTCTAGGAGGTAGAATATCTAATTAACAGAAGGCATAGAAAAAGAATAACAAACTTTTTTTAAGATTATTTTTAATTTTGGGGTGCCTGGGAGGCTCAGTCGGTTGAGCAGCCTACTTTGGCTCAGGTCATGATCTCACAGCTCGTGAGTTCGAGCCCCGTGTCGGGCCTGTGCTGACAGCTTAGGGGCTGGATCCTGCTTCGGATTCTGGGTCTCCCTCTCTCTCTGCCCCTAACCTACTCACATTCTGTCTCTGTCTCTCTCAAAAATAAACTTAAGGGGCGCCTGGGTGGCTCAGTCGGTTAAGCAGCCGACTTCAGCTCAGGTCATGATCTCACGGTCCGTGAGGGCTGTGAGTTCGAGCCCCACGTCGGGCTCTGTGCTGACAGCTCAGAGCCTGGAGCCTGTTTCAGATTCTGTGTCTCCCTCTCTCTGACCCTCCCCTGTTCATGCTCTGTCTCTCTCTGTCTCAAAAATAAATAAATGTTAAAAAAAAATAAACTTAAAAAAAGATTACTTTTAATTTTATTTTCAGTTTATTAGAGAGAGAGAGACAGAGACAGAGACAGAGCATGGGGGGGGAGGAACAGAGAAAGAGGGAGACACAGAATCTGAAGCAGGCTCCAGGCTCTGAGCTGTCAGCACAGAGCCCGATGTGGGGCTCGAACTCATGAACTGTGAGATCATGACCTGAGCTGAAGTCAGTCTGGTAACCGGCTGAGCCACCCAGGCGCCCCTAAGATTTTATTTTTAAATAATCTCTACATCCAACATAGGGCTCAAATCCACAACCCCAAGATAAGAGTCACATGCCCCACCAACTGAGCCAGCCAGGCGCCACAGAAATATATTGTTAAATAAACAAAAAGCTTAACTATGAGTTAGATGTTGGACATTCTGCGATAATTGATGGGTAAATGGATAAATAACCCAGACCTCTCAATCCTCGAAAATTAATACACAGAAATTCTGCCCAACCAGGGACGTGAGTTGCCATATCGAAGAAGCCTGTTGAACAGCTCCGAAAACGAGTTTTGGAGACCCATGGCAAAGCACATCGTCGTGAAACCTCACACATCGTAACAAACCGAGTTTCTGAATCGTGTTTCAGAGTTAAAATCTGTTAAATTTGTGTCATTTACTTATGAGTAGATACTCATAAAAGGCTGTGCCTCGAGCGATGGTTCCAGTTTTAAGAGGACCCACAGGGGGGCGCCTGGGTGGCTCAGTCGGTTAAGCGGCCGACTTCGGCTCAGGTCACGATCTCGCGGTCCGTGAGTTCGAGCCCCGCGTCGGGCTCTGTGCTGACAGCTCAGAGCCCGGAGCCTGTTTCGGATTCTGTGTCTCCCTCTCTGACCCTCCCCGTTCATGCTCTGTCTCTGTCTCAAAAATGAATAAACGTTTAAAAAAAAAAAAAAAAAATTAAAAAAAAAAATTTAAGAGGACCCACAGGGCACTTTACAGAGGCTGAGTTAATCACATGGAGTCACCACGGTTGTGAGTGGAGCCAGCCTCCGATCAGAAATGCAGTTTACAACTAGAAGCGAACCAACACGGCCGTCTGTATCGAATAGTCTAAACACTCGGCCAGTCTCGAGGCAAACGCACTCTGGCGCCCAGGCGACAGGAAAACAGCCGATGGAACAACACTATCAATATTCCGGGCATATGCTTATGCTTCGTAGCACAAAGACTTAGCCAGAGCTTAACTTTATGCCAGTGAGGTAAAGAGCGCGTGTAGATGAACAGGCTTGCTCGGTGAATCATCTTACTGTTTCAGCCGATTCCCACTTTCTCAGGGTTTTTCATTAAATGCTTCTGCTCGAGCCAAATGTTCCGGCCAAGGCTGGATTAAAGATGATGGGGCTCAGAGTTCTCTACTCCCACCCCAAACACGGGAGAGAACTGAGAGTCCTAAACCTTCACAGAGGAAAAAACACGGATCCTCTACAGTGACAGAGGCCCCAGATGTCTGCCAAGCAGCCCGTCCCCCTTTCTGGGGAGCGCCTAGAACCCAGACTGGATGCCCGCAGTATGGCCCCTCCTGGGGGAGGGATCATGACGGGGCCAGGTGCTGGGGGGGGGGGGGAGTCCAGGATATTCTTCCCACTAAGAGGACAATCACTGTACTCATGTCGTTTTTAGACTGATATTATGTCCTGGCGGGGATTGGAACGTGGCCCCCCAAATACGCCACCCTGGAAGAAGGATTATTTTGAGCTGAAGGCCATTGAGAAGCAGCAGGTGTAGGAAAAGCCCCCCTGTCTTCCTAAAAATGGGGCGCAAATTTCCCTTTGTGAAGGTGTCCCCTCGACCACACCAGCGAGGGAGGAGCGACATTATGACCAGAGATGGAGGTCACCCACATGAGTGTGCAGCAATAGACCTTACTAAATAGCCCTTACGTCCCATTACGTTCCCCACAGCATTACCTTCCCTTCGTTACTGCCACCAGAAGCCCAGCCTGTTTCCTCTGTCCAGCTGCGTCCGTACCATTTATCACCCTTTGTTAACGCGTAAGGCTCCTGGTCCAGCCACCTCTCTAAGTGTTTACTTCTATGAAAACCTCCACGGACACGGGAAACATAAGATGAACATCAACTGCAGTTGGTGTGCTTTTAGTCCTGTTAATTTGTCTTGGTTGATTTCATTTGCAAACCGCAGCCCAGGAACCTAAGAGGGTGCATGAAAAGTTTCTTCTCCCCTTCAGTTCCTTGCTACCCAAAGCGTCTTAGCTCATACACGTGCAAAGAATCAGAAATAATAGCAGCAGTAAGACTTGTCAGCAGGTGAATTTGCACTTGTCAATAACCCAGTAAGACCGAGCATTTATCACAGACTTATTGGCCGTGTGGGTTTGTTGTAGGAACTGTCCGTTCATGTTATGTACCTTCCCTCACGGATACGTAAACTTTCTTTTGTAATTCTGGTATCTCTCCCTTGTTCTCTGTGCTGCAAACACCTCCTCCCACTCTGTGATTGGGGCAGGTGAGGGTTTGCATTCTGTCTGTATGTCATCGAGTCACCCTGTCGTTTGATCTGAGGCACGTTACCCGAGTTTGGTCTCCCCTGTGTCTAATGGGGTGGTTTAGCCTGATTCACACGTCTGTCCAGGGCGTTAAGCGAAATAAACCATGAAGCATGTCAACAGGGTAATAGATTAACATCCAGAGATAACGTTGAGGTTACTGTGACTCATGGATCCCGAGAGCAGGCAGGGGGTGGGGGTGGTGGCGGGGAAGCTTCGAGATCCCTGCGTTATTTAGTTAGAGATCACTGAATTAACACTACGTAGACAGCACTCACCACGTAGCGGGCAGTTTTCAGTCTTACGCGTTTTAGCTTATCTGCTCACAACAACAGTTCGCAAAAGTTGCTACTGTTACCCCAGTTTTGTGTGTGAGGAAACCAAGGAAGACACCGGGACAGTTGGCCAGATGTCTGGGGAATGGGTAAACAAGACAGAGCCGCAATTTCCGCTCGCGCATCTACCGGGAGGAGCTCTCGGAACCGTCCGGTTTAAAAACAAGAATGTTGTTTAGAGCAGGCTAAGCCTGGCTTGTAGGAGTTCTCCGGAAAGGGACCGGGAAGCCCTCCTCAGGGACTGCAAGGACACCTCCCGTTTCGCAAGAACTGCCAGTTGGGACCCTCACCAAGGGGAGCGGAGCCATACATCCACACCTGAGGCGTCGGCCTGGGTCCTCCCCACCCCGTGATGCCCTGGCCAGCATTCCTTGCCGCCCTCCCACGGGGTAGCAAGAAACACCTTCGGAGACCGTCAGGACGGATCACCCACTCTCATGACACCCGCCGACTTCCTTCCACGGCTTCCGTAAGATTCTCAAAGAGGCTCATCAGCTCAAAGGCTAATTTACCAAACATACCACCGGTCTACATCTCAAGCTCCCCCACCAAAACTGACAGAGGTAACTTTTTTTTTTTTTAACTTCTGTAGTAAAGAGAGTCTTCGTTTTCCTGAGCCTCTGGGGCTCCTTGAGTTTTACTCGTGTGAATAAAACAGAGTCCTTGGATGGTATCAGGGAAGGAAAAAAAAAAACAACACATTTTCCTGCACCCTCTTAGGGTCTGTGCCTGGGGCTCTGCAAATTAAATGGACAAAAACAAAATCAGATTAATGGACAAACAGGTTTATTTCATATCCGTATGAGAGGCCCCTCAGAAATGAAATGAAAACCCCCAAGAAATGGTTAGGCCTGAGAACTTCTATACCACATTCAACGAAGGGCAACCAATGGTGGAGACACGCTTCTAGAGGAGGCCAACTGTGGGAGACAAATACATGGGGAAACTAATGGGAGGTGAGGGTTGTCTGGATCAGGTTTGTGCAGATCCATATCGGTGTTGACTCTCAGTCTCAGGGGATAAGAATGTTCTCTTCTCGGTACGGGGAGGGCCCTTTACCACAGGACGTTTTACGACCTGCTTTTAGGTGGAAAGGAGGTCAGAGAGCCCTTCCTGCCTCTGCTGTTCTCAAGTTCCTTCAGCTCCAAATAATCAAAATGCCAACGTGGCCCGACTGAGGGTGGCACGTCCCAATCCCTTCAGTGGGGAGGGTCCCACGATCTTCCCTTCACCCCGTCCTACCAGCCTGCTCCCAGGGCAGGGTCCTTACCTCTCATCCAGCAAGTAAACAGCCTCGAGATGTGCCCCGGGGTGTTCTGGACGCACTTAGATGAGCTTCGCTGCAGGCCCCGAATTGGTGAGGCCCTGGCACTCTGCTCACAGCCCCTAGGGTCCTTCCATCTCCACGGAATCCGGGCTACGCGGCCTCATTCTGCATGTTTTCCTGAATGGCAGTGCTCTCAAGGTGTACTTCTGTAGGAAGAGTTTTCTGAATTAAGCCCACTTAGGTGAAAAATCCATTCAAGGTTTTAACATCGCCTGGTGAGCAAACGCTTTTCTAATGTAGCCCTTCTACTCCTATACAGTTACGCTTAGGTAGGAAAACCCGGCTTGTTTAATTCAATCCAGTGCCTGGCCCGCAGCGCGCCAAGGTCCGGCGGGAGTTCGCTTAAGCAATCCTGTTTCGCAAAGCCAAAACCTAAGTAAATTAAAATTCTTGACTGATTCGGGGAAATTTTAACAGATCACATTTTCCCGGTGGGACCATTTTCAAAAAGGCGAACAATGAATCAAGTTGTGCGTATTTTACCAGCTAACAAAATAATCTCTCTAACGCCATTCTAACGTGGAAACAAACAAGTGTGCGAGCCCACGGGGGCACCGGCCTCGCGTGTCAAGGTGAGGAGCAGGAAGAGGCATCGTGTCTTTGCAGCAAACTGGGATTTCTACTCCATTTGGAACGGCGTTTAAGGGTAACAGTATAAAGTATTTTACTTATTTATTTTAACGCCTCTCTATTTTTGAGAGAGAGAGAGAGACAGAGCATGAGTGGGGCAGAGAGAGAGAGAGAGAGACACAGGATCTGAAGCAGGTTCCAGGCTCTGAGCTGTCAGCTCACAGCCCAACGTGGGGCTCGAACTCCTGGTCGGAGAGATGGCGACCTGAGCCGAAGTCGGACACTCAACCGACTGAGCCACCCAGGAGCCCCTATAAAATATTTTAAATAACATCTTATTGTCATCGAAGAAATGACACGTTCTTGTCTAAAAGCCTTTGAAGTGCAGGAAAGCGTCGAGTACAAAAATCATCCTTCATCCTGCCAGATGGAGGTAATTGACGAATTATTATTAAGATTTGAAAGTAGTAACCGACCTAGTGACAGAGTTAGTTCAGGGAGTAGAGGAGCGCTCTTTAGTTTTTTTATTACCTTATGTATTTATTTGTTTGTTCATTTTTTTAAGTCGGCCTCGTGCCCAGCGGGGGGCTTGAACTCATGACCCTGAGATCGAGTCACCTGCTCCACCAACGGGGCGAGCCAGGCGCCCCGGAGGAGCAGTTTTCAAGAGACACCATTTGGGGGCGCCCAGGTGGCTCGGTTGGTAGAGCGTCCGCCTCTCGGTTTTGACTCAAGTCACCATCTCGTGGTTTCATGGGTTCAAGCCCCGTGTCGGCCTCTGTAGTGACGGCAGGAGGCCTGCTTGGAATTCTCTCTCTCCCTCGGGCGCTCCCTCACTTGCACCCTGTCATTCTCTCTCAAAATAAATTAATTAATTTAATTTCTTTAAAAAACTTAAGGAAAGAGGCACTGTTTGGAAATGGTCCCCTTAACACGTAAAGACGAGGTAATAATATAATTTTATATAGATACTGATTTGTCTGAATTTCTGCATCTCTATAAAGTGTCCTATTTACAATTGCACTGTACCCTCCCCAGTGATACGAATAATAATAATAATAGCGATTAGAGTTGAATGAGCCCTTACAATTTGCCAGGCACGCGTTTGATTGACTCAAAGATCAGGCAGAACCTCCCATGAATGCCAAACTGCTTAGGACCAATGCATCTAATCATTAAATCAAGATAAGCGAGTAGAATGTTCTATTAAGTAAGATATTAGAAAAAGCCCAGGGGCTTCCGCAGGGGGCAGCCACGGGGAGGGTGACTGACGCACAACAGAGGCCGCCTCCGGTTCCCGAGGCATTTTCGGTGGGTTGCACACGCCAGGAGGGAGGCGGAGCCCCGGAGCGGGGACACAAGGGGACAATGAATGGAGCCACAGAAGGCACGAGAGTGCTGCGGTCTAACCCTCGGGGTCAAAGGAATCCCTGTGATTCCAGGCTGTGGAAACACGGACTTGAATAAGTCAGGAGGTGCGGGAAGTCCCGGGTGACGGAGACCCAAGGAGAGAGGGACATCGAAAGCCAACCTCAGGCAGACACTGAAGTAACGATTGTTACAGGCAGGGTCCTCCGACGGGTGGGAAAGTTAGTGGTCGGGGGAGAGAGGTTGGAGGGGAAACAGGATATTTGTATCGTCTCACAATACCCGCCTCTACTACTGACCCTGCACAGTGGAGACCCCGACATACAACGTGACCCCGGGGACCCGGGGCGTCCTCTCCGAGGGTCGGACAGGCCCCCACGGTGACCCCGAGAGGCGCGCTGTGCGGAGAAAGGCTGTGTGGTGTCCTGGCTGCTCGTGATTGTGACGAGCGTCAGACAAGCCCGGCGTAGAGATGTTCTCTGGGAACAACCGGCCAGCGCTCTTCCCAAGTGGGTCAAGGCCGTGAGGGACCGGGATGACCCGGGAACTGCCCTCCGCACGGAGGAGACTCGGGAGCCCTGAAGGCTCAGTGCAAGGTGGGACCCGGAACAGAAAAAGGGCATTGCTGGGAAAACCGGAGAAAAATCCGCGGAGGGTCCGTAGTGTCGTCGACAGCGAGTTTCCCGGAGTCGGACGTGGTGCCTTGGACACTTGAGCCTAGAAGGAACCCGGTGAGGAAGCCTCGGTCCTGAGCCCCTTCCGTACGTCCAGAGTTATTTCAGACTCAAACAGTAATGAGGGAAGCAACGCCAGCAGGGAGGAGGAGGCCTTCTCCGACGTGAGCCCCAGATCGCGTCCCTGGTGGCGACTCCCCAGGGCCGGCAGCATTCCTGCCCGGTGACCGGGGCTCTGGGAGAATCGGGCCTGGGGTTTTGTTTCGTCTCCTGCAGAGTGGAAGGTTCCGGAAGCTGGTGATACGAGAGCGGGCTCCGTCTGGCTCACCAAGACGGGCCCGTGACCCAAGCGGGATGCAGAATTGAGGCGTCTCCAGAGACACATGGGCAAGTCGTCGGAGACGTGTCCATAATTTGAAATGCGTCGTCGAGCTCGTGTTTGAGGTCTGGGGCAGGGGCCCACAAGGAACACCCATTCTCTCTTCCCGAGTTCTGAGCCGATGGACGGATAAGACAGTCGGAGATCAAAATGCCAGCTTCACTAGTGTTAAAGGAAAGGGTTTTTTTTCTTTCCGGGGGCTTTTTCTTCAGACCCTCCGTCCAGCCCCACCCGCAGGCAGATCTCAACGACCCCAGCCCCCGGGCAGGCAGGAAAACCCCGCGACCAGATCTGGATTTCTGCAGAAGTTACGGATGAGCCAGGCACCCTCGGTGGGCCAGGCTCGGAAGGCTGGGGAAAGAGGGAGAACGGTCTCCCTGTGGCTTATACCTGTAAGACGAGCCAGCGTCCGTGAATTAAGGTCGCCAGGGGCTGGGGGAGGAGGAGAGGGGGACAGGTTTCGGTTTTGCAAGAGGAAGGGTTCTGTGAGTGGATGATGTGACCGCACAGCCGTGTGAGTGCCCTTGGTGCCCAGAACGGTGTGCTTAATTAAACACGGCTGGGATGGATCGCGTACCGGGTGTCGTGTGCATTTGACCATAATTTTTAAAAAATTTAATTTAAAACAATGGAAGGAAGCAAAGGTACACGAATTAATGACATGGCCACAAGTCCATCATGACTTTTACTGTATCAGTGCTCTGCAAAGAGGCAAAACCAGAGGTGCCCGGGCGGCTCGGTCGGTTAAGCGTCTGACGTCGACTCGGGTCATGATATCGTGGTTGGTGGGTTCAAGCCCCGCGTCGGGCTCTGTGCTGACAGCTCGGAGCCTGGAGCCTGCTTTGGACTCTGTGTCTCCCTCTCTCTCTGCCCCTCCCCCACTTGCACTCTCTCTCTCTCTCTCTCTCTCTCTCTCAAAAATAAATCAACATTAATTTTTTTTTTTTTTTAAAGCAAAGCCAAATGTCATCACTGTGTCTAGATTTATGTCTGCTCTGGAGAGAAGCGGAAAATGGTCTCAGAAACTTTTAGTCATTCCCTCTGCAAGGACTGCAGCATTGGGGGAGGGGCGCTGGGGACAAGAAAATACCCCTCGGAGCCTTCGTGCTTGCTCCAGGGACAAGTGGGAGGCTGCAGTGAGTCCCCCAGCGGTGATCAGGGCAGGAACGAATGCCCAGGAGGCAGCAAGGACCAAGTGTGTGGAGGCAGGAGACTGGAGAGTCGTTCGCGACAGACGGCGCGGACGGTGATCTGGGCCTAATGGAGGCCACGCGGGGCGGTGCAGAAGGCCGCGTGTCCCTCCCCAAGACCCATCTTGACCCCCTTAGATCCGGAGCGGCTCTGGGGCGGCTCCAGATGGAGACTGAACCCGTGACCTCCGCACGTAAGGACGTCCATGACCCCCACTGTGCCATCTGGGGCTCATAAAACCACATTCTCTATCTGTTCGTGGCTGCGGGCTATTCAAAAGCTGAAGGGCAATATTTGGGACCGCTCTGGTTTATTCGTGGGCTTTAATTCAGAACACATTTCCACAAAGAGAGAGAGAGAACAAAGAACAATGGCACCAAAGTTCAATTTACATTCTCAGTCAGTGAAACAAAATGGAAATAAAAACCAGTTGTGCGCGAGTCATTTATAACTACACCGCGGCTCCAAGAGCGCCTTCCCTATAATGTCACGGAAGAAAGGACATTTTTAAACCACCAGCAAAAGAGCTCAAGTGACCAAAAAAGGAGAGGTGAAGACTTTCTATTAAGAAAAAAAATGTTTTAAACGAGGGCCGTGATGACAGCAGTCTCTTCTCTCCCAATTTGGCGGCTGCAAACTTACTTGAATATTTCCTGACTTACAGTCTTTTCCTGCGGGGAGCGTCGTGTCTGGGGGCCGCTAGGCCCTGGGAAGGAAGCCCCGGGAAATGCCTGCTCGGGGGAGCGGGTTTGCTTCGTGGTTTGGCGAGGGACCTCCAGGACCATCACACCCCGACGAGTTCCAGGCACAAATTTGCCCCAGTAAGTTATGTCTGGCTTGTTCCAGAAAAAAAAAATCTATATAGGTAGATAGATATAGATACCGATATTGATGTAGATACAGATATAGATGATATAGATATAGATATAGATACAGGTACAGATACAGATGCAGATATAGATACAGGTA
>NW_026059745.1:0-36488 GCF_023721935.1 Panthera uncia | reverse complement strand
GGCCGGAGGGCTGGGCCGGCTCCCAGGCTGGACGGATGGGCGGAGACTCCAGGAGGAGGGGTCAGCTCCAGGCCTGTTGTCATTAGAGAAGTTAGCTGAAGTGTGCTGCTGCGGGTGCCCCTGCACATAATTTATAGCTTACCCAGTTTTTCCTTCAGCCTTTGACTCGTTATTTGGTACTGAAGCCAAATCCGGTTCACCGGCCGTTCAAGCTTCCTTATTAGGCCAGGTTGATTACATTTCAAATGTGGCCTTAGGTTGGGGTGGCACCTCCTCACAGAGCCTGAAACAAATGGAAAAGCAGGCCTTAACCCGGTATTTCTAAACTTAAGATCCTTTAACTCTCTAAATGTTTAACATTGGTTTTAATTCAGAGAATCAGGAAACGTGTGTCTGCGTGCACATCGATTGGCTTGCTTGTCAGAAGGCCCAGCACGAGTGCCTCTTGGTCACATGTTTTAGTTTTTTAATTTTCCGTGAGTGAGGTGAAAACGTCCAAGAAAAGATAGTAAACGGTAGTATAGCGTCTTCTCTTTTATCAAATCGTTAAGGGTCCAGAAATAAGTACTATATCTGTACCCTTTTATTCTTAGATTATTTACAGACTCCTGATGGGAACGAGAGCCCTCGTTCTGTTGCGGGAAACCTCCCCCAGCTTGCGCTCAGAGTGGGCGAGGAGGTGAGGGCAGCACGCCGAGACCGGGCCGGGGCCTCCAGAGGCGCTCCTGTCTGGGGGGGGTGGCCGCATTTTAAGTTGATGAGCTTGAACACTAAACATCTTTAGAGATACGTTTAGATTAGTAATATCACATCTTCCAAATATTTTTTTTTCACACAGGTATTTTTTCAGTGTTGAGGGAAAAGTGCAAACGAATCCATAAAGCTCTACAAGGGTAAGTTAACTATATTTTCAATGAACTTAAAGTCTGTACCACGTTTAAACAACTAGTGAAAAATTTTGAATGTCACCTCTTTGGTTTTGAGTGTATTTAATAGGCTTGGATCAGTTTGACTCGCGGCTAAGAAATGAGGAACTCGGTTCTTTCAAATTTGTGGGCCTGAAACCAGAGCATCGTTTTGTTGTTGTTTTATTACTTACAATTTGTTGAGAGAGAGCACACACAAGCAGGGGGAGGGGCAGAGAGAAAGGGGAGAGAATCCCGAGCAGGCTCCACGCTTAGCGGCAGAGCCCAACGTGAGGTTTGATCTCACAGCCATGAGATCGTGACCTGGACCGAAATCGAAATCGAGTCGGACACGAAACTGACTGAGCCACCCAGGTGCCGCTTTGTTGTTGCCTTAACGAACCGTGACTTTGTTTTTCTAAAGGGATACAAGCTAATTAATGCGATAGCACTATATAAGGGACAGAGGTGAAGATAAGCACCAAACGCGCTGTCACCAGTAAGAACTCGGGTCAACATGGAGAATCTTTCCTCGTCTGTACGCATAAATGATATCATTATATGCTGCGTCATTAGGTGACAGTGGGTGGGTTCATATCGTCCATACTTTTTAGAAAATTATTAAGGTTTATTTTAAGTGAAGAAAAACAAGTGAAATCGAAATGAACCATATGAGTGTTGGCTTGTGTCTGTCTTAATGACACAAGAGTAGTTCTTTAAGGTTGCTCTGGCGTCAAGAAAAAATTCAGGTAGGTGACGCCTCCAGGCAGAGTTCTGGTCTTACCGAAAATGATCTCAGTCGCCCAGGTGTTTCCTTTTGTCTTTCCCAAGGTGGAAACGTGTCTTTTCAGTCATGAAAGTCCCACTTACTGCCAGATGTGGGAACTAGAAGCTTCTCTAAAAGGAAAGGACAGTGAATGAATGAGCAGATCGCAGCTGTTCCAGATGAAGTAGGGGCAGAAATAATTACCGTTCTGGGTGTGTCTGCACGATAGTAACAGAAGTTCTTCTTGCATGATTTATGGTTGGGAGCCATTGTTCGTGTCGGTTCCAGTTACGTTGCTTTATGAAATGTTAATGTGCCAACACGGCACACTGGAGCCACTGTAGACTCAGGAACACCAACCGAAGTGCCCTTCATTCTGTCCGGTGGTAGCAGTGTGCCCCTTTTGTAAGCCCAGCCCTCCTCCGCCCTCCCGTCTTCTCCTCCGAAGCCCCCAGATCCCTGTCTGCCCTGCGCCTGGTGTTGGCAGACAGCCCGGCCTCACGCTGTCACTCAGACCTCCACATCTTCCCTCACAGACGTGCACGCACACAGGCATCCACACCGCTCCTCCCTGGTGTGACAACCGGGGCGGGGGCGGGGGGTGGGCTGGGAGGCTTGCCTCCTGCAGTCATAGCTCTTCCTCCGTAAGGACTCGGCGCCTTCGGCCGTCCCCTTTCTGCCGTCACCCGTTCCGAGCGGTTTGATTAGCGTTCAAGCACGCTCTGTCCTCTCTTCTCTTAACTGCCTCTTTCCCGTGACCCCACCTTCCCGCCAGCTGGTAGCCAGTCTTCTCTGGCATTTGTGCTGTGTCCTCATGATCTGATCTCCAGCAGTCTTTCCAAGCTCTTATTTATTCTAGACGTTTGTATCATTCTGTGTGTGATGATGTATGTAGAGGTCCTATGGTCTGCGGCAATTATTCTCTCTTCCTCCAAATTCTTAAACATCTTAGTTCTTTTTTTCTTTCATTGCGTTGCTCTAGGTTGCTAGACATCTTCTGTAATAGTAGTAATAGACGTTTTCTGTCATTTCCAACCTAAAAGTCTTTCTTCATTAAGTGTGAAACATCACGGCCGCATGGGTAGCTCAGTTGGTTGTTTTAAAGTACGAAATGTTGCACTACGGGTTTTTTTGTAGGTGGTATTGATCAGATTATTCCTAGACTTGGAGACTTTTTTAAAAAATCATAGACTTGTCTCATGCTGAATTTCACTGTTAGAATTGTCTCCTGTTAGACCGTGCTTGCATTCTGGAGTAAACCCCTATTTGATGATGTATTTTTCTACACTGTGCTGCTACCTGGTTTATTGAGAAGCCTAGTAGCACATATTACATTTAAGGAAAGGAGACCCAGATTACCGGTCTTGGTTGGTGGTCTGAAAGGCCAGTGAAGTTAGCTTCTCGCACCTCCCTTGATACTTGGCACACGGTCATTTCGGAAAGCTCATTGAGTCCTAAACATGTTGAAGGAATCCGTGTACTAGAAAGTGCTTCTTGCGCCCATTATATTCTGAGGGAAAAGCAGATCTTTCTAAGGGAAGCTGGGTAATGAAGGCAATTTAAAACGTGCAGCTCAGTTTCCGACAGTCATATGCCACCATTTGTAGTCAGTCTAGCAGGTGGGTCAAAAATCAAACTGTTATCATCACAGGATAAACACAGACTGTAAATGAACCTGATGTGCGGGTCTCATGACGTCTGTAATAATGATTTGAAAACACGAGATTTCACGCCTAAAGAAATCTCTCTCCCTCCCTGAGAAGCTGCAGATGTCCGTGCTATTAATCCTAAAATGAAGATAATCATAATCCAAGTAAAACTTAACAGTAAACATGCAAATAAGAAAGGAACTTCGTAATCTGATCATACTTCCGGTGGTCAAGATGCAGCGTCTTTAGTGTTAGAACTCATCTCTATCGTTTATGAAAGACAAGATAAATGAGCAAGGAAACGTTACCAGTCTCAGTAAGTAGTCGTGAAGGAGGCAGAGTAATAGAAGATGAATGTGTAGACGCTTCCCGAAAGGAGCGAATTGGGAGGGAGGCCGCAGGAGGTGATCCTGGGACCGGACCCGGCTTACTAGCCAGCAGTGGAAGACAGAGCGAGGGACAGGTGAGGAGAGGGCGTGAGGGCCAGGCCTCGGGACCCAGCGGGTGTGTGAGGAGGGGCCGCCAGAACTGGGGAGGCGGGGAGGCGGGAGCAGGGCCCACGGGCCTCCCCTCCCGGTGGAAGCCTGGGGATGACTCCTGTTTTCTGTGCTGTGTGAGCCAGTGACGTCCGCCAGGACAGGGAGCCTTCTTCCCGCCAACTCACAGCGGGCCCTGCAGGGGCAGGGGCGTCTACACCAGGGAGCTCCGCCTGGAGCACGGATCCCTGCTGTCTCTGTGGGATCGGAGCCCCGCCGTGTGACGCCTCCTGGGAAAACCACAGGGTTCTGCTCCGCTCATGAATGCAGACTTCGTAGTTATTTTTCTGCGAGACACCGTTGCACCCGGAAGGGACTTACGCTGTGTGTTTCCTTTCAGCATTTCTGGGCTAAAAGTGGTGGGAGAGTCATTTTCTCCCGCATTTCACCTGCAGCTACAAGAGAGCACTGGGTCTCGAGAAGAAGATGTTAAACTTCTTCAGGAGATTGTGAATCACGTAAGTGTGTAGCTCTACCCCGAGCCCAAGCAGCGTCTTCTGTGTCCTGTCTTAGGAAAGATCTCTTTGCCCCGGGACGCAGCCCTCTTGTGGAACCGTTCTGGTCCCCGGGCCTTCGGGACACATCTGTGCTGACAGGCCACACTATATCTGCCCGGTCAGGTTCCGCTCGCGTTGAAGTTGTCGTGTTCTGTGCTCTGTTGTATCAAATACAGTTTCCTTGCACTCTACATAATTAGCCTTCCAGAAAACCCGTTCGCACGGCATTTTCAAAGCCAGGCTTTCATACCTGTGGGTGGGGATGGCATTATGAGTGCTGGTCACAGGCAGCACTGGACAGGCGTCTGGGGTGAACCCCCAACGCAGCTGAGACTGGAACTGGAAAGGAAGAAAGATCGCTTCTTCACCAGGCCTAGTTTGGAGGTTGATTTAAATATCTGTGTCTCCTGAAAGTGATTTTACTACTAATTGTAACTTCATTATTAACTAAGAAATGGCTTCCTGGGGAAGACCACCGGCCCCTTCCCTGGAGCCCTGCCCTCTCCCCCCCCCCCCCCCCCCGCATGCTGCTCGTGCTCACGCTCGGATGGAAGGGCCTGGGACCCCACGAGCACCCGTGCTGGGACGGCCCTGCCTTTCCCCCGACTGCAGTGCGGCTAGCATGTGCCTGGGAATGGGGCAGGCTTCTTTCTGCCTTCTCGTCCTGCTTGTCCTGGCGGTCCCTTCCAGGGGCTCTGCCCTGAGGTCACCGGGACGTCAGGATGATGGCTGTTGTCTGTCGTGTGCCCTTGGCTGACCGTGGCCGGGAGGTCGGGTCTCTCCGCGGTGGTGTGGCTGGTCGGTATGGAGAACGGGGCTGAGGCCGATCTCGGCTTCTTAGCCGCCCTCCCTCCTCCAGTGTGTGAAGCCGCCATCAGGAAGGACAGGTCGGTGGGGGGCTTCATGCAGTTGGTGGCCTTCTGGAGTCCGTCAGCTTATAAAACGGAACCAGACCCAGAACGTGAGATCCCCAGCTCAGGGGATCTCAGGAACCGTGTGAGGTGATGAGCAGTCCGGCTGGCACAACGCCCCTTCCCCAGGGCCCAGGTGCCACAGGGGCCCCCCCGGGTGCGGCTCTGCGAACTCGACAGAGACAGACTCTCTTTCACGGGAACTGACCTCCCGCTGGCGCCTCTCACCCCGTCCGCGTTTTTACTGCGATGTCACGTATGTGCGTACGGGCCGAAGGGAAAGGACGGCATCCTCGAGGTTAGGGCTCTTAGAGACGCGCCGCGACAGCTTTGTACGATAAACGCAGGCTAAGTGGATGCCACAGGCAGAGTCAGGTCGGTCACACCAGCTCCATGTGACGGCCCAGCCTGTGCTCTCAGCAGGAGTGCCCGCTGGTGTGATGGACGCAGCCCGGAGCAGCCTGTCGGGGCCTCGAGCCCCCGCGCGGACCCCCCCCCCCCCCCCCTGCCCGCTCTCCTTCAGCTCTCCCCAGGATGTCCTCCGGCTGGGGCCTCAAACGGGGTCCGCGCCTCCTCCGGCCCCCGCGGGACGGCTCTACACGGGCTTCACGCCGCAGGGCCAGGGCCGCACTCCTGCCACGGGAGCCCCCGTCCTCAGTCCTCAAGACGTCGTGGCTGTGGGGGCCTCCTTCTCCTTGAGTCAGAGACACTGCAGAGGGCAGGCGACGGAAGGGGGGCCCGTCCTCAGAACGGAGGAGAAGGCGACAGTCTGCACAGCTCACCGATGCCGGACCCCGTTTGAGGCCCCAGCCGGAGGACATCCTGGGGAGAGCTGAAGGAGAGCGGGCAGGGCTCGGGGGAGGGGCGCGAACACGGTCCGGAAGCCGCATTTGTGCAGAAACGCGGGGTCTTGCGGTGTCTTTGCATCCCCACGCTAAGCTCCGCTCCACACTCCGTGTTCCGTATCTGAGAGGGATGGTTGTGGCGTTGGAACTCTCACTTAAGCTTTGCAGAACCCGGTTTCGCTAAGTTCTTGTTGAGTTGCCTGACGAGACACTGTTTTTATAAAGAGCGATGGTTTAGGACGTTTCTTAGCCAGGCCTAGGATCAGAGCCGGTCCGGGTGTTCTCGGGCAGTTAACTTCTCCAAGTACATTGAGACGGAGCATCCGTATCCGTCTGGCCGCGCTGCCCGCTGCCGTTTCCCGTCTTTCCCGCAGAGGGAGACCCGCCCGGCAGCGGTCGGGACGGCCCCTCTTCAAGCAGACTCCCTCACTGCCCAGCCTGGGAGCAGCGGTTCCTTCCTTGAGGCCACCCCTGCTCTGATTGTCCTGTTTTTGTTTTTTTTCCTTAGTTTTCTTAATGCTCATTTACCTTTGAGAGAGAGAAACAGAGTGTGAGCGGGGGAGGGGCAGAGAGAGAGGGAGACACAGAATCGGAAGCAGCTCCAGGCTCTGAGCCGTCAGCACAGAGCATGACGCGGGGCTCGAACCCACAGACCGCGAGATCATTACCTGGCTGAAGCCAAGAGTCGGACATTTAACTGACTGAGCCACCCAGGCGCCCCTCTGACTGTTTGTAAATACAATTCGCATACCAGAAACTTCTCGCTTTTAGAAGATAGAGTTGAGGGGCCTTTAATGTACCACAAGGTTGTGCCCCTGCCTCAGCCCAAAATATTTTCATCCCCCAAAAAGAAACCCTGATGAACCATTACTTCGATAAGATTTTTATCCTTAATTTTGAAGGAGTATATTTTAGCTTTGTAAAAATATCAACAAGTGGTTAATGTGTGGAGAAGCTGTGCAAAACGTGGGTGACACCAGACCCTGAAGCCCGGTAGCGCCTGGGCAGAGGTGCCCACGGCCGTCAGAGGAGTTGCTGGTACCTGAAGTGTAGGCTGTTGGGCTGTGAAACCGTCCTCCGTTTACGACCAAGTTCAGCTTTGGTTAGTTTACGGGGCTTTGCTGGTACTGTTGCCCTTGTCCTGACTGTGCTTTGTTGAAAATGGAAACCCCTAGTCCTCTGTGGCTATTTAAACGTAAATGAAGGAAAAGGAAAAGTCCCATCTCTCCGTGGCACTGGCTGCGTCTCACTCACAGTGCTTGACGGCCACACGGCCTGGGCCACTCACGGGGCCTCGCAGAGCGAACGCCCGGCAGGAGGTCTGGGCGGAGGCGCGGAAGGTGGTGGTGCCGCTGGGGGCACGTCTGTGGCGTTCCGCCTTCTCGCTGTTGTGACTGGGAAAATGAACTAACCTGCGGTTAAGAATGGCCTTGCAGAGTACCTCCCGTCGGGATGCCCGCCGTGTCTGCGGCCCAGCTCGCAAACGTGTCCCTTCTCTTCACGCAGTGCATGGACAGGAGCATCGCGTTAACTCAGGCACGCTACCTGGAGAAAGAGGAGAAGTGCCTCCCTCCGCCGAGGTGGGTGGACGTTCAAATGTGACGTGACTCTTGCTTTTGCTACTTGAAAAACTCTATAAAGCGTATTCTGTTGCGAAAACGTCTGAAATGCTGCCACAGGATAAGGAAGTGTGTCGCTAAAATGTAGTTCATCCTCTTTCCTGTTCTTAAAGTAGCCATTTTCAGATTTTACCTGTAAAGCCCCCCCCAGGACTCGCCGGACCCTCCCAGTTAACCTGAAGAGGTGTCCGCGATCCCAGGACTGGACGGGGGCGGCCGAGGTTCTGATGAGCAGATGTGCGTCTGTCACACCTCGAAGGTGACGGGCTGTGCCAGCCACGTCCACCGGGAGGACCATCCTGAGGGAGGGGCACATCCGGCCACTGGCTGGAACGCCATGGGGTGCATTTGAGAGTGCAGACACTCCCAGACTGCCCAGGGAAAAAGCAACAGTGGGGAAAATCTAGAGAGTTTCAAGAAACCCTGCGTGGGGGGAGGGCACCCTGACTCTTGGTTTACAATCGGTGCTATTCAGTAGCACTTAAAATATAGTCAAAGGAGGTAGACACCCAGAGCATGAAGTGTCAGGGTCACAGCATGAGGTCCGTGAGGTCACAGGGGGAGGGCACGATTCGTTCTGGCCTGGAAGGGACTCGGGCTTCCGAGGGCAGGTGATACTTAAGCCAAGCCCAGAAGATCGAGTGTGTCAGTCAGGCTTGTCAACGCCAGCGTCCGGCAGGCTGTGCAGTGGTGTGGAGACCCTCAGGTGCATCTGGGGAGACAGAACACAGGCTTGAGGGAGACGAGAGAGACGCTGGAGAGCAAGGAAGGCCCAGGGAGGACCCGGGAGACTGGAGTCTGAGCCTGTGCGGACTTGGAGGGCCAGACCACGGGCAGCAGCCCTGAATGGCTTAACGAGCCTACCCCGTTCTGATTGTGCCCAGGCAAGGTGCCGTCTTCTGTCTCAGGACAACAGGGTCCCTGCTTGCTTTGTTCCCTCAGTGCTCCCTGCCCAGCACAGTGCAGCTCAGTGCAAGTATCCAGTGGACCGTCCGGATGTTTGCAGGGGGGGTGGGAGAGAAGAGGGAGGAGTGCCCAGGAGAGCTGATACTGTTTTGTGTTCAGTTTCCTGAAAACTTAAAAATGTCTGCCTTGCCTCCGAGTATTCTAGAACTTGCACACGACTCACGGAGTTGTAAATGTGAGCGTCAGCATGTAAACACTCCCTGATTTGAGAAACGTGAATTGCTGCCTTGGGCCCGGTGCTCCTACCCAGAGTCCCTGGCACCCAGATCCCCCCACAAGGTTGCAGTCGGGCCTCAAGTGACAGACTTCTGTAAATGGCCCGTCAGGGTTCAGGCTTGCGGGCGGAGGGTCCCTGCCACAGTCGCTCGGCTCTGCCATGCCGTGACAGGTGGCACAGCCTCCTTTGACGATTTTCTGTGTCCTTGTTTCTCAGCATCAGGGTCGTGGTCACAGTGGAACAGACAGACGAAGAGCTGGAGAGAGCCGCACGCACAATCAAGGAGGTGGCCCAGGCCGTGCTGCTGTAGGCGGGTCCCAGGGCCAGGTGGACAGTCGCCGTGCGGCACACGCAGGTCTCCCAGTTGCCGCCGAGCAACCTGGAAGAGGCCTGCGGGTACCTGGCGGGGTGGCCACCGACCAATCACGTGGGTGTGGACTCGGCGGGCCGCCACGAGGAGGATGCTGGTTATTTAAACACACAGACACACACACACACCCCTAAAAGCCCAGGAACTGGTTTTTTAAGAAGAAAACTAATGACAGCATATAACCGATATTTAAATTGTGCGGTTTAGTACTATTTAAATGTTTTATTATACTAGTATTTTATATTCGTTTGTTGTTGCCGTTTAAAAATGGAGCTTCAGTTTATCTCTTCTCCCTCTAACAGTAATTGTGCGAGCACTCCTAACGTTTCCTAGCAAAGCATCTCTGCAGCATTAAAGCTTAGAGGAGCACTTCACCGTCTAGGACACAAAGCGTATCTGTGAGGATCTAATTCAGCCACGTCTTACGCGGTCTCCATCCCGTGAAGCCCAGTGGTGGTTAATGTGTAAGGAAGCACTCTTTGTGCTGTTGCGACAACCTTTTCATTATATTTGAATCCTAGAGTTTTTATATACATTTCTAACAGCTTACCTTAGCATCCCTAACTGGAGAATGACTACTCATTGTATTTCCTAAGTGAGCAATAATTTAAATCAAATACTATTTTAGTTTAATATAATTGACCTTCACATTTATTGTGTGTTGACTTCTAATCTGTTTTAGGAGGAGGGTTACTGTGACGATCCCAGAATAGAAATCATGTCCTTGATATTTTAGAATATCTTGAATGTATTCCTTTTTTGTAGAGTGGGTTTGCCTAAGGACATATAACTACTGTCTTTTTCTAAGCGAAGGAAAATTATTTTTATTTTCAGCTTATGAATTCCAAATATCTAAAAATGTGAATGCACTAAAAATAAAATTTTTAAGCTGGACTTTAGCTATCTGTTTTTTCTTGTGCCGTGTGCCACAAGGTAGTGTGTAACTATTACACCGTTGTTTCTTCTCTTAGTAAAGGTAAAGGAGTAAAATTGTTAAAAAAAAAAAAAAAAAAGTAATAATGCCATTTTTATAATATGTGTTCATATTAACAAATGGTCTTCAACATCTTTTTAAATAACATATTTTTTAATGTTTAGTTTCTATTTTGCTTGAGGTATTTCGTACATATGTGCCTTGTGATTGCTGCTGCTTTAAAGGATACAGTACTGTCTTTGGGGGATGTATCTTTTCGTTTTATTTTTTAATGAAATAAACCTACATTCCTGATAATCAGTCTATATGCATGTGTAATGTGTTCAACAGAATAGCCTCCGGATTTTCACTTTTCCACCTAGGTAGGGTAGTAGTCTTGGTGCCTGTGTTTAGAAAATATTAAGTACAGGGGTGCCTGGGTGGCTCAGTCGGTTAAGCTTCCAACTTTGGCTCAGGTCATGATCTCACAGTTCGAGAGTTCGAGCCCCACATCGGTCTCATTGCTGACAGCTCAGAGCCTGGAGCCTGCTTCAGATTCTGTGTCTCCCTCTCTCTCTGCCCCTCCCCTGCTCGTCCTCTGTTTCTCTCTCAGAAATAAATAAAAACATTTAAAAATCAAAAAAAAAAAAAAAAAAAGAATATTAAGTACATTTCTTAGTGTCTTTCTTCAGTGTATGTTATCTGGAATTCCCTAGACTTCTATTGATGGGAGCCTAGGCCTCTATGACTACACGTATGCCAGAGCTGTGGGGTTTTTCTTTTAATAGAGAGAGAGGGAGAGTGCGAGCAGAGCGGAAGAGGAGCAGAGGGAGAGAGAGAATCTTAAGCGGGCTCCACGATCAGTGTGGAGCCCGACGCAGGGCTCAGTCCCATGATCCATTTTGACCTGAGCCAAAATCAAGTTGGACACTCAACTCGCTCAACTCTGGGCACCACCCAGGTGCCCCAGAGCTATCATTTTTATTAGCAGATGATGATAGCAACTTTTCAGCTACTTTTAAAATATTTTGTAAATCAACATCCAGATGTTCATTGCTACTTTTTAAAAATGATAGAAGTGCCTGGGAAAGATGGTGAAAACAACGCATGTTGTCTGACATCAGCCCTTGAAACATAGCAGCATTTTGAACAAAAACCCAAAACCAAAGTCTTTCTGTTAAAACTTTACAATAACCAGCATCCAGGTACATGAACCACAAAAGAAACATATGCTAGGAACAGTAAACTTGCGTAAAACTGAGGCAGAATGCTGAGAGAAAACTCCCCTCAAACCTGAAGCAGGGCACATATTTCTCCCAAGAAACCACAAGAGGGCTCTGGAACGCTCCATCGGCGGCTGGGTGGGCAGCACGGAAACCATTCAGGGACCGTTTTCACTCGGCATCGTCATCCACAGGAGAGGAAGTACCCAAACGACTCCTCCCTTTGTGATGTCTACAGCTGGGTTCCAACTCAGGAAATGTGGGGCTCTGAGCAAGCTGGGACAGAAACGAGAGCGGTATTTCCAATCTAGAACTGCACCAACGGGACTGTATGCTTTTGTTTTATGTACCACTAGAACGGCTCTGTAATATGCCAGTTGTAAGATGCACTTCAGTAACAAGTATCGTCACATGGGTGGAAAAGGTGCATTTTAAAATCTGCAGGATAAGTCAGTGATCTGCTGCTGTGCGGGCTTGATGCCCTCTTTCCTTGTGGATGTAAAACCTTTGTGTCCCAGAACACAGTGTGTGAGGACGATTGTGGCCACCTAGTCTTCCATTATCTCCACCCTTCCAAAACATTGTCCTTATGAGGACATCAAACAAAACCACCCATTACCCACACCCACAGTACGGATTATGCTGTGGAGAATACGTAAACTTTATTTTCCTATCTAGTGCCTAGTAGAGAGGAAAACGGGGTAGGCGGCTAAATGATGACGGAACACACGTAAAGCAAAAAGTCGTCTTCCAGAAGCAACATGCAAAGCAGAACAAAAGGGGAGCAGCCTTTTCAAGAGATTCAAGGGAAAAAGAAATGTGAATCAAATATCCAGAAAAGCTGTCTTTCAAGTAAGAAGTTGGTAGAAAAACAATTTAAAATAAGAGCTCGGTACTATGTTCATAAGCCCTTCTGAGGAATCTGCCAGGGGGAAGCTCCATCAAGTCAAGAAGTCGCTGGGGAAATGAGAAGAATTAAGATAGTAAACTAAGAGCTATTCAACACAGAAGAAAGCAGTAAAGGACAGAGGTGCAAAAATGAATAGCAAAAACCCAACCATATAGAGAATTACGTTCAAAGGTAAATGGACAAAACATTCAAAAGGCTGAGGTTAGCAGGCAGACTAAATTTTTTTTAAAAAACCTGTGCTGTCTCTAAGAAACTTCACATTCAAAGACACAAGTAATGATGAAAAGTATGCCATGCAAACAACCGTGAAAGAGCTGGCGTGGCCTGTATCAGTATCAGAAAGAACTTTCAAGAACTATCACTACAGACAAACAGAGACATTTCCGAATGATAAAAATTATCAATACGTAGTGAAACCCCAACAATTGTAAGTGTATATATGCTCCTAAACACAGAGTCCTCAAATACATGAAGCGAAACTGACATAATTGAAAGAATAATTTATCAGGAATAGTTGGGAGATTTGAAAAAGCCCACCCTAAATAACTGAGAACAAGAAAGAAAATCATACGTAAAGAAGTCCTGAACAGTACGGTCAACTGACTGGAGCAGACCTATTTACGTTTGTAGAACATCCTACTCAGAAATTCCAGAATACATAGTCTTTTCAACTGCACGTGAAACAGTCTTCAGGGCAAATCACATGCTGGGCCATAAAACCAGGCTCAATAAATTTAAAAAGATTGAAATCATAAAACATATGTTCTCTGTCCACAACACAATTAAATCAGATCTGCAATAGAAAACCGGAAGAAGGGCGCCTGGGTGGTTCAGTTAAGCGTCCAACTTCGGCTCAGGTCATGACCTCACGGTCCATGAGTTCGAGCCCCGCGTCGGGCTCTGTGCTGACAGCTCAGAGCCTGTAGCCTGTTTCAGATTCTGTGTCTCCCTCTCTCTCTGCCCCTCCCCTGCTCATGCTCTGTCTCTCTCTGTCTCAAAAATAAATAAACGTTAAAAAAAAATTTTTTTTTAAAAGAAAGAAAACCGGAAGAACCCCAAGTATCTAAATAACTCATGGATCAAAGGAGAATCACAAAGGAAGCTTCTTAAATGTTCTGAACTGAATACATATAACAGCAAAATTTATGTGACACAGCTAAAGCAGTGGTTAGAAGGAAATTTGTAGCTTTAAACTCCTGGATTAGAAAAGAAGAAAGGTTTCCAATTAATAACTTCAATTTCCACCTTGGGAAAGTGGGAAAAGAAGAGCAAACTGAGCCCGAAGGAAAGAAAGAAAGAGAAGAAATCAATGAATAGAAAACAGAAAAATAGAGAAAATTAATGAAACTATTGGCAAGTACTTGTTGGACTGGCCAAGAGAGTAACAGAAGACACAAGTTACCAAAATCAGAACTTAGAGGGGCAACATGGCTACCATTCCGACAGAAATCAGAAAGATTGTAAGAGAATATTACAAGCTTATACCAACAAAGTAGACAACTTGAATGACATGAACAAATTCCAAGAAAGACACAAATTATCAAAACAAACTCATTCAGAAGTAGAAAATCTGAATAGAAATGTAACGTTGAATTAGTATTTTCAGATCTTCCCACAAAAATGTCCAGATCCAGTAAATTCTATCAAACATTTAAAGAACAACTAATACCAATCAGTCACAAATTTCTTTCAGAAAGAAAGGAGGTGAGAGCACCTCTCAGTTCTTCCTGTTTGGTACCTATGCTACTAAAGCCAGACAAATTACATGAAGAGAAAACTACATATAATTTCCCTCATGAACATGGGTACAAAAAGTCCTAAATTATATTTAACAATTTTCCTGGAGAATCTAGCCTGTGCAATAAGGGGGTAAAACATCAAATTGGAAAAAAAAAAAATTTATTTGCAAATGACACTCTATAGGAAATTCTAAGACATTCATTAAAAAACTGTAGCATTTAATCGTGTTTAGCAAGCTCAGAAGATACCAGGTCAATATATATATAAATGAATTGTATTTCTGTATATTAGCAGCAATCTGGTAGGAAACTAAGGAAACAATTCCATGAATAATAGCATTAAAATGAATAAAATAATAAATTTAACAAAAGCATAAGACTTTTACACTGAGAAGCGTAAAAACTATGAAATATTGCTATAAGAAATTGAAGATTTAAATAATTGGAGAGACAGTCCATGTTCATAAATTGGAAGGGTCCCCAAACTGATTTATAGATTCAGTGTAGTCCTTATCAAAATTCCAGCAGACTTTTATGCAGAAATCAAGAAATCAATAAATTAAAATTTATATAAAAACAGACCTATAGTAGGCAAAACAATTAAAAAGAAGAACAAAGTTGAAGGGTTTACACTACCTGCTATTAAAACTTACTATGATACTACAGTTAACAAGACGTATGGTACTGATACAAGGATATATCAATGGAACATCATTGAGAGTTCAGAAATAAACCCTTATATTTATGGCGAATTGATTTTCTACAAAGTGCCGAAGTCCTAATCCAACAGGAAAAGGATAGTCTTTTCAACAAATGTTGCTGAGAGAATTGGATATTGTAGTAGATTGCATAATAGCCACCCAAAGAATCAAGTCCTAATTCTTGGAACTTGGAAATGTTACCTTATCTGGAAGAAGAGATCTGTGCAGCTGTGATTAAGGATTTTAAGCTGAGATTACCGTGAATTATAATGGTGGGCCCTAAAAACCATCACAAGTGTCCTAAGAGGCGAAAGGAGATGACCACTCTTTTTTTTTTTTTTTTCAACGTTTTTTATTTATTTTTGGGACAGAGAGAGACAGAGCATGAATGGGGGAGGGGCAGAGAGAGGGGGAGACACAGAATCGGAAACAGGCTCCAGGCTCCGAGCCATCAGCCCAGAGCGGGGCTCGAACTCACGGACCGCGAGATCGTGACCTGAGCTGAAGTCGGACGCTTAACCGACTGCGCCACCCAGGCGCCCCAGGAGATGACCACTCTTGAGGAGAAGGCCATGTGAAGACAGGCAGAGGTTGCTGTGAGTAGTGATTTAAAAGATTTTCTCCTTTCTCCTAGAAGTTTTGTGGCTTAGCCACATATTTAGGCTTCTGGTCTATTATGAGTTGATTTTCATTTTTATACAGCATTTTCTGTCTGGGTGACTCCTGAGTGAGACCTTTCCTTTAACTTTTTGAAACATGTGGCTGAAGCTATTTGTCATTAGTTCCTTTTAAAATTTAAAAATATCAACAAAATGAAGCATGCACATGGTTAGAAGATCAAATTGTAGTGAAAAATGTCCACCCCAACTGTCCCCACGCTCAGCCACGCTCTCAAGAGGCAACCACTTTTTAAAATGTTCCCCCTTTGTTCTTCTGGAATAAAACGTGTCTAAATAATATCATGCCCCTATTTCCTCATTTATCAACCTGAAACTGCAATTACGATCTCCTATTTTGAAAATATTTCGTATATATATTTCCCTGTTTTTCTATTTGAATTACCCACTTTCCCTGGGTTATTTTTCTAGGAGTTCCTGGTTTACGCTCAGCAATAACCCCATATAGTTTCATGCACCTGCATTGTTAATATCTGCCATTGGTATCTTAGCTCTCACTGAACAGAGCCTGAATTTTGATGTAATGAGAGCCATTGTTTTTGTTTGTTTGTTTTTTAATGGTTTGTGCTTTTGTTTGAGGACTTTTCAGCACTCTCTGCTCTCTGTTGATTTCCGGTCTCTTTCACACTGAAGTCTTTAATCTATTTAGAGTCTGCCCCCATGTCTGGGATTAGGTAGCGGTGCAATTTATCTTTCTTCTTCTGTATTCTGTAGTCCCATGTCATTCTCTAAGCAGTCTGTTGTTTACCCATTAATTCATTCATTAATTTTTTAAAAATACTTATTTTGAGAGAGAGAAAGGGAGGAAGAGAGAAAGGGGAGAGGGAGAGAGAGAGAGAATCCCAAGCATTCTCTGTGCTGTCAGGCGCAGAGCCCTATGCAGGGTTCGAATGCACAAACTCTGCGATCATGACCTGAGTGAGCTGAAGCCAAGAGTCGCACACTTAACCGACTGAGCCACCTAGGCGCCTCCCCCCCGTTAATTTATTTTTATACTTTATCTTCTATTAAGTCTCATACAAACATGCCGGTCAGTCTCCAATTTGTCATTTTCCCTTGTCTGTCCTTCTGCCCTTGTGTTGGTTTCGGTATGGCTTTATTAAAACACCCTTGGGGCGCCTGGGTGGCTCAGTCGGTTGAGCATCCGACTTCAGCTCAGGTCATGATCTCACTGTCCATGAGTTCGAGCCCCCGTCGGGCTCTGGGCTGACAGCTCGGAGCCTGGAGCCTGCTTCGGATTCTATGTCTCCCTCTCTCTCTGCCCCTCCCTCCCTCATGCTCTGTCTCTGTCTCTCTCTGTCTCTCTCTCTCTCTCCGTCAAAAATACATAAACAGTAAAAAATTTTTTTAACAATATGATATACTTCACAAATTTTCATGTCATATCCTTGCACAGGGGTGATGCTAATCTTCTGTGTATCATTTCAATTTTAGTGTATGGTCTGGAAAACTTGCTGAAGTCCTGTATGTGTTCTAATACAGTTGCCCCTTGAACAACATGGGTTTGAACTACATGGGTCCGCTTGTATGTAGATTTTTTTCTTATGATTTTCCTAATAACGTTTTCTCTAGCTTACTTTATGGTCAAAATGCAGTATATGATACCCATAATATACAAAATATGTGTTCATCAACTACGTTATCAATAAGGTTTCTGGTCAGTGGTAAGCTATTAGTAGTTAAATTTCTGGGGAGTCCAAAGTTGTATGGGGATTTTGTACTACGTGGGTGTCAGTGTCTCTAACCCTCATGTTGTTCAAGAGTCAACTGTAGTTTGGGGCACGTGGGTGGCTCAGTCGGTTAAGCATCTGACTTTGGCTCAGATCATGATCTCACGGTTCATGGGTTCAAGCCCTGCATGGGTCTCTGTGCTGATGGCTCAGAGCCTGGAGCCTGCTTCGAAATCTGTGTCTCCCTCTCTCTCTGCCCCTCCTCTGCTCGTGCTCTGTCTCTCTCAAAAATAAATAATCGTTAAAAAAAAAAGTCAACTGTAGTTTGATGGTTCTTCTGATTTTTCTAGGTAGATGTTCATTATACCTCTTATTTCCTTTTCTTTTGTTACGGCATTGTCTAGGATCTCCACAACAGTGCATTAAACAGTGGCAGTGCCACTGGGCGTCCTTACCTTGTAACTAATCGTAAAGAAAATCCATCTAAAGTGTCACTATTACATTTATCAACTTAAGTTGCTATGGGGTTTTGGTACATAGCCCTTAGCAAATGAATAAAGTTCAGGTCCTCTGGAAAGCAGCCATCAAGACAAAGAAATAGACATGCAAGTGATTTGGCCCATTGATATGATGGGTTATATTGGTTGACTTTTTTTTATTATTATTAAATATAATTTATTGTCAAATTCGTTTCCATACAACACCCAGTGCTCATCCCAACAGGTGCCCTCCTCAATGCCCATCGCCCCCCCTCCCCCCTCCCGCCCCCTCATCAACCCTCAGTTTATTCTCAGTTTTTAAGAGTCTCTTATGGTTTGGCTCCCTCCCTCTCTAACTTTTTTTTTTCTTTCCCCTCCCCCATGGTCTCCTGTTAAGTTTCTCAGGATCCACCTAAGAGTGAAAGCATATGGTATCTGTCTTTCTCTGTATGACTTATTTCACTTAGCACAACACTCTCCAGTTCCATCCGCGTTGCTACAAAAGGCCAGATTTCATTCTTTCTCATCGCCAAGTAGTATTCCATTGTATATATAAATCACATCTTCTTTATCCATTCGTCAGTTGATGGACATTTAGGCTCTTTCCATAATTTGGCTACTGTTGAAAGTGCTGCCATAAACATTGGGGTACAAATGCCCCTGTGCATCAGCACTCCTGTGTCCCTTGGGTAAATTCCTAGCAGTGCTATTGCTGGGTCATAGGGTAGATCTATTTTAATTTCTCGAGGAACCTCCACAGTGTTTTCCCAGAGCAGCTGCACCAGTTTGCATTCCTGCATTGGTTGATTTTGATGTTGAACTAGCCTTGCATCCTTGGAACAAACCCCAATTGCTCATGATGTACAATCGTTTTAAAACATCACTGGATTCAGTTTGCTAATATTTTCTTGAGGATTTATGCACCTAAGCTCCCGAAAGGTGTTGACGTACAGCTTTATTTTTATGTACTATCTGTTGTACCTTGGTGTTAAGGTAATAGCGACCTCATAAAATGAGTTGGGACTCAAATGAGAGGACCTCCTTTCTTCACTGGCAGAGATTTTGTACGACTGGTGTTAATTCCGTGAATGCTGGAGAAATTCTCTATTTGAAAACATCTGGAACTTTTTCAGGAACTTTTAATTATAGACTCTTTTTTAACGGTTATGGGACTATTCGCGTATCTGTTTCATCCTGCTGAGTTTTGGTACTTTGTGGTTTTCAAGGAATTAGTCCATTTCTTCTCAGTTGTCAAATATCTGACATTTGTGACAAATTTATGATTTACAATGTCTGCAAGATCCTCTGTGATGCCCTTCTTTCATTCGACATTGATGGTTTGTCTCTTCTCTTTTTATCCTTGCCAGTTGAGCTAGAGGTTTGTCAGTGTTACTGACTTTTTTGACAAATAACGTGTTTTTGTTTCGTTCTCTCATTTTCATGTCTTGATTTTCATTGATTTCTGCTCTTTTTAAAATTTCTTTCTGCTTGCTTTTAGTTGTTGTTTGTTTCCTTTCTCTTCTTTTTCTGGGCTCTTGAGCTAGGAACTTAGATTATTGATGAATAGTTTTTCTCTTTTCAAATGTCAACACTATATTAGCTAAACCCCACAAACTGATATGTTTTATTTTTTTAATTTGTTTTTTTAATGTTTATTTATTTTTGAGAGAGAGACAGAGTGTGAGCAGGGGAGGGGCAAATAGAGAGGGAGACACAGAATGCAAAGCAGGTTCCAGGCTCTGAGCTGTCAGCACAGAGCCTGATATGGGGCTCGAACTCACGAACCGCAAGATCATGACCTGAACAGAGAAGTTGGATGCTTAACCAACTGAGCCACCCAGGTGCCTCCATATGTTGTATTTTCAACTTCGTTTCAATTTTCATTCAACTTCATTCATTTATTTTTATTTTCAAATTTCCTTTGACACTCCTGCTTCAACCCCCAGATTATTTAGAAGCATGTTGTTGAATTTCCGAGAATTTGGGGATTGTTCTCTTGTCTTTCACTTACCGACTGCTAATCTGGTTCTGTTGTGGGTAGAAAACGTACTCGGTATAGTTCAAAATTCTCTTTGATTGGTTAAAGTTTGCTGTCTGAGGATATGGCCTTCTCGGTGAGTGGTCCACGAAGCGGGATGTGTGGCCTGCCATGGGTGGGTGGACGGTTCTGTGATGTCAGGCAGACCCAGTGGGCCATGGCATTGTTGGTTCCTCTGCAGCCTTGTGGGTGTTATCTCTGGGAGTTCTAGCAAACGCTGTGAGCTGACTCTTGAAATCCCTGTGCCTGTGTGTTTCTCCTTTCCTCTCCACCAGTTTTGTTTTCGTATAGTTTGAAACCTTGCGGTATGCTACACACAGACTTAGGATTGCTGGGTCATGCTGAGTTGACTGAGCCTTAATCGTTCTGTGATGCCCGCTTTTGTTGCTAGTAACTTTTCTTTGCTCTGAAGCTTACCTTCTTGGATGTTATGATAAACACTCTTGGTGTTTTTTGTCTTCCTAATTCGTATTTCCGTGATACAGCTTTCCCATCCTTTTCTTCCCTGCTTATCAGTGGCGTTATTTTGAAGTCATTTTTCCCAGACTGCATGGGAGCGGATCACGTGTCTTACCCACTCAATCTCTACCTTTTTTCATTTTTCATTTTTCCAACTTTACTGAAGAATAATTGATCTCTGTCTCTTTGTTAACAGTAGTTTCTTTTTTTCTTTTAAATTTATTTATTTTGAGAGAGAGCGAGATAGCACGAGCAGGGGAGGGACAGAGAGAGAGTAAAAGAGAGAGAGAATCCCAAGCAGGCCCTGCACTGCCAGCATGAAGCCCAACGTGGGGCTTGAACTCATGAACCATGAGACCATGACCTGGGCTGAAATCCAGAGTCAGAACTCAACCAACTGAGCCACCCGGATGCCCTAATCTCTGTGTTTTAGTTGGTATATTTATACCACTAATATTTAAAATAGTCATTGATACATTAGAGTTTAAGTCTGCCATTTTAAACACTTTTTTATTTTTTTCTGAGACAGAGAGAGACAGAGCACGAGGAGGGGAGGGGCAGAGAGAGAGGGAGACACAGAATCCGAAATAGGCTCCAGGCTCCGAGCTGTCAGCCCAGAGCCCGACGCGGGGCTCGAACTCACGGACTGTGAGATCATGACCTGAGCCGAAGTCGGCCGCTCAACCAACTGAGCCACCCAAGTGCCCCAAGTCTGCCATTTTAATATTTTGTTTTATACGTATCTTCTTTTTTCATTCCTTTGGTTTTCTTTTTCTTTTTTTTTCCTGGGGTGGGGGGGCTTCCTTTCTTGTTAGTTACCTGAACAGTTTTTAGTACTGGATTCTTCTTTATATACAATATTTTTTTACATACCACTTGGCATAACTTTACTGTCGTCCCACCTGTGACCTGGTACCACTACCTGTGCTATTAGTGTTTTGCCCTCTGAGTGTAGACGCTTTACCTGCATTTAGATCCCCAACCCTCCCCACTTCTTAAACATAATCGTCTTAGGGGCGCCTGGGTGGCTCAGTCGGTTAGGCGTCCGACTTCGGCTCAGGTCACGATCTCGTGGTCCATGGGTTCCAGCCCCACGTCGGGCTCTGTGCTGACAGCTCAGAACCTGGAGCCTGTTTCAGATTCTGTGTCTCCCTCTCTCTCTGACCCTCCCCCGTTCATGCTCTGTCTCTCTCTGTCTCAAAAATGAATAAACGTTAAAAATATTTAAAAAATAATAATCGTCTTAAGCGTTTCCACTACGTGCATTGAACACCACATCAGATCGTGTTATAATTTTGGCTTCAAACATAAAGTATAATTAAAGAAACTCAAGAGGGGAAGAACAGTCTGTTACGTTTGCCTCTGTATCTTCTCATTCCGTTGTCCTTGTCTTCCTCTCCGAAGGTCCCCTCCTCTGTCTGTTGTCATTTTTATGCCTTTGTCTGCTCAAGCTGCCATGACACGTACCACGATCCTGGGCACTTCATCAGCAGCCCGTCCCTCCCAGTCCCGGAGGCTGCAGGTCCAGGGCGAGGTGTTGGCAGGCGTAGTTTCTCCTGAGGCCCGTCTCCTTGGCTTGTAGGCTGTCACCTTCTGTGTCCTCACACGGTTTTCTACGTGCACACGCTCCTGGGGGCTCTTCCCCTTCTTATGAAGACCACCGATCCTATCAGAATAGGGCCCCATCCTTATAATCTTGCCTAACCTTAGCTACCTCCTTAACGGTCTTATCTCCAAATACAACCTCCTTGGGGGTTGGGTTTCAACGTATGAATTTGGGTGGGGGGACACAATTCAATCCATAACCTTTTTTTTTTTTTAAGGTTTAGGGTGCTTCCCGTAGCAATCTTCAGAGGTAGGTCTGCCCGCACCAAATCCTTTTAATTTTCCTTCATCTGAGAAGTCTATTTCCCCTCCATTCTTGAAGGATAGCTTTGCCAGATATAGGATTCGCGGCTGACAGATCTTTTCTTTTATCTCTTGAAAAGTGCGCCACTAACTTCTGGCTTGATGGTTCCAGATGACAAATCTGCATAATTAATTCAGTCTTCCGGTACAGGTAGAGCATCATCTCTCCCTGGTTGTTTCTAAGTTTTGTTTCATTTTGTTTTATTTTTGTGTTTAGTTTTTCAGAAGTTTAGTAGTGACGTGTCTTTGTTTGGATTTCTTTGGGTTTATGCTATTTGGATTTCTCCCAGCTTCTTGAATCTGTAGTTTTATGTCTCTTGCCAAATTTAGGAAGTTGTCAACCATTGTTTCTGTGAGTATCTTTTCAGCCACACCCTCCTTCTCTTTTTCTGGAACTCGGATGATAAATGTTGGCCATTTTGGATATTTAGTTAGACATCTGTTTCACAGATCCCCCACACTACTTTTTTTTTTCCAGTCTGTTTCTTTTTGGTTTTGTTCAGATTGAATGAATTCATTGATCTGTGTTCAGGTTCATGGATCCTATCCAAAGTCATCTCCATTCTACTACTCAGTCCATCCAGTGAGTTTTTATAACTTCTGTTTCTTTGCAGAAATTTTTTATTTTTTAATTTGTCTCAAGAGAATGTGTCATTGTTTATTGAACATTCTTAATTACGACTGTTTTCAAATCCTTGTCAAACACTTTCAACACTTTTTCACTTCAGTATTGACATCTGTTGATTTTTATTTCCCTTTTTTTAATTGTATTTTTTCATTTATATTTTTGGGAGAGAGAGAGAGCAGAGGAGGAGGAGCAGAGAGAGGGAGACACAGAAACCGAGGCAGGCTCCAAGCTCCGAGCTGCCGGCACAGAGCCCGACACGGGGCTTGAACGCACAAGCCGTGAGATCGTGATCTGAGCCAAAGTTGGATGCTAAACCGACTGAGACCCCCAGGTGCCCCTGGTTTTTCTTTCTCAAAGGGTAGTTTTCCTGGTTCTTGGTATGATGAGCGAAGTTTTATGGACATTTTGGCTACTTTGTTAGGGGGCCTCTTAATGCGACATAAATCTTCTATTTTAGCAGGCAAGTGACCCCTTTTACATTTACTGTTTGGTTCTGACCTGCTTTCGTGGGTTGTAGCCCCAGTGACCGGTGAGTTTCTAGAGCCCTTGTGGCGCTATACCGGTCGGCCTCATTCTTGTGGCATCTCGGGGGGCTCTGGGGGATCAGTCCCGGCCCCTCTGCAGCTGCCTGAAAGGGGAGGAGTTGCTTCTCTGGGCCATCTGTGCTGCTGGCCACCTTCCGCCACGGGACTGGGTGGGAGGGGTGTCTCCTGCCACTGGGTGGAGAGCTCAGAGCTGCGATGCCGCCCCTCCCAAGGGGAGCAGTTCCCAGGTGCCGAGTGGGGGTTGGGCCAGCCCAGCAAGGCTTTGAAGGCAAATCCGGTCCCCTGCTAGGTCCCCTTGCGAAGCAGCCCCCAGTTCGGCCCTGTTGGGCTCCTCCTTTCCGGTTCTTCCGCCCCCGGCCTTTCTTGTTTGTTTGTCTCCGCCAGGTTTCAGGCCACTTTGGCACCCCTGCGGGGCATCTGGGAGATCAAAGACCTCACCAGGTCACCACACCTGAAGACCTGAGGTCCCCGACCCTGTCCCCTTTCTTCTTTTCCATTTTCAGAGTCCTGTTGCCCGTTTCTGTCCAATTATTTCCAGGCTATTCGGTTGGATGGGGGGGGGGAGTGGCAGGAGGTGGATAAGTGAATTCAGTTACCCTTGCTCGTTCTGAAGCCGGAGGTACCGTTTAAGATTCCGCACTTGGAAGTTGGAAAGAACCGCTTGAAATCCATGGCTGCGAGAGCCGCTGCTGGGCACCGTAGGGTGGGCGCACTCTAACGATCACTGCGTCTTCAGAGTCTAACTCAGTGTCCTGAGGCACTTCCCTCCATCCTTGGACAAGAATACTCAAGAGTACTTCTCCAGGCTGCGTGTGTCTGAGCCAAAACCACGTTGAACCGGGAGCCCGAACGTAGGACATCGCAATTTTCCAAAAGCTGATGACGCTACTCTCTGCTTATATTGTCTGCTCATCTGTCCTCTGTCCATCCGTCTGCCTGCAGATAGGTGTTTCTCGTCTAATCACCTTGAGTATGTACCTCTTTTCTCTGCTCAAAAAAAAGAAAAAGAAAAGAAAAAACCTGCTTTATTCAGTATCCAGATGCACCTAACATAGTGAGTCAGAACTCAGAAACAACCCCTTAGTGGGAATCTTTCTTCAGGAAAGAGGCCAGCGCTCTAACGTACAGAAATGACAAGATTTTGTTTCAAGGTTTGCTCTTAATAGCCCTGGATCAACGCGACGGAACGTCAGCATTTTGCAAAGCCTTTAAATGTGGAGATTTCAACAGGATCTCCCTCCAGTGCTCGCACCCTCTTCTCTAAGTGCCTCCCAGATGTGGCTTTTAGACGAAAGCATCTTAACCAAGCGGCAAATAATTCCACGGCGAGATATCGGCTACACGGGGTGTGTGTCACGAAGGATCACGCCCGCGGGTTTTGTTTCTGTAAATCCGAAATCTACTCCCCAGTGGACACCCCGCTTTTTCTGCATTCAAGAGATGAAATACATAAGGAATTCGTTAAGAAATCAGGCGCTTCGGTGGGACAGCTTTGATTTGACACTTTTGAAATATGATCCAGGCCACGGTGGTGAATGGTGCAAACCTCTTTTTTTGGCACCCGCATCTGGACCTGATTATTTTAAATTGGGTTGTGCGGCGCTGGCACCCCCCACCCCTCGTCGGAGCCGCTAACTGCAGACGGAACCGGGGCCCGAGATGCTGTGGGAGGTGGGCACGCGTTCCGAGTGCCCGGAAGGAAGCGTGTCCCTTCGTCCTCAGCTTCTTGTTTCTGCGTCGCGTCTTTCAGCGCCCAGAACGTTTCATCCGCGATGGTGGCTTCCGTGCCAAGGATAGACTAACCCTGGAGCGTTTTATCCGCGTTGAACTTCTTCCCTCAGAAGCGCAAGTGACGCTAGCTGGGCTCTCCCGTCAGTATTTATTAAATGGGTAAAAACTGGCTCCAAAGTAACCTGCCACCGATAACGTGGCTGGCGTGCTCTGGGTTCCCCGCGGGCGGAGATGGGGCTCCCCACCGCCTTGTCCCCGTGGGACAAGCTTCACTGCCTTTGCGTCGCCTGTGGCCAGGAGTTCAAAACCGGCCCGCGTCCTGCATTCCACTGCTGTCTGCGGTCGCACAAGAGCGGGTAAAACTGGGCTGTCCCCCGCTCTCCGGCAGCTGATACGTTCCGTTTTCTGATTTGGGGCATGTTTGTATGTGCAAGTTTGTTTTTCAGGAGCAGGGTCTGGTCAAAAGAGAAGGAAAACAATCACTTTCACATCGAAAGAGCTGGCCGACGGGATCTCCTCCTTCCCGTGCTTTTGGAAACAGTCACACGGCCAAGCCTCGGATGGTTTCACGGAAGCCGGGTGCTGAGCAGGCTCCTGCCTTCGGGATGAACAGCTTGTGTTGAGCCTCGCACAAAGCTCTACAAGTATCTCGGGAAGAGATTCTGCACCGGGAGGGTTCGGAATGCACAGCTCCTTTTCCATGCACACCAGGGCGGCCCGATTGGGTCCCGCTCGCGTTTCTCCCCAAGACTCAGCCTAAAATCACCCGGGGAGGGGGCAGGATCTTGGCACCGGCAGGGGCCTGTCTCAAAGCTGCATCTCATGTAAACCTCCACAAAATCTACTCACAGAGGAGAAAACAGAGCCAGAGAAACTACCCCGTGTCTGTTCCCACAGCCGGGGTGTCGCCCAGACCTGCCCGTGACACCTGTGTCCCACGCGCCCTGCACCTGTCGCGTGGCTGATCCAAAATGGACTACAAACCGCCCTTGAGGCACCTGGGGGGCTCAGTCGGTTAAGCGTCCGGCTTCGGCTCAGGTCATGATCTCACCGTTCGTGAGTTCAAGCCCCGCGTCAGGCTCCATGCTGACAGCTCAGAGCCTGGAGCCTTCTTCGGATTCTGTGTCTCCCTCTCTCTCCGCTCCTCCTCTGCTCACACACTGTCTCTCTCTCTCTCTCTCAACAATAAACTTTAAAAATTTTTTAAAGGAGGACAAAAAGGACTACAGATTGCCCTGACTCCGGGAAAGAATCTCTCTCTCTCTCTCTCTCTCTCTCTCTCTCTCTCTCTCACACACACACACACACACACACACCTGCTGTTGGATACCATTAGAAACTGAAAATTCTGCATCATGGATTGAGAATCATCGTCAGAGGCCAGATAGAGCCTGCAATTAAATTTTTTACAAGTTCAGCAGGTAAGGGGAAAGATGAAGTGAAAGATGAAGATCGGGCTACGGGGGCTGGAGAAATGGAAAATACAGGAAGAAGTATAAGAAGAGTAGAGGTGCCTAGTCGCTGGGTTGGTTGAGCCTGGGACTCTTGATTTCCGCTCAGGCCACGATCTCATGAGTTCTTGAGTTCCAGTCCCCACCCCCTGTCAGGCTCTGCCCTGGAAGCTCAGAGCCTGCTTGGGATTCTCTTTCTCTGCCCCTCCCCCACCTGCACTCTCTCTGCCCCTCTCAAAATAAAGAAATAAACTTAAAAAAAATTTTTTTAATATAAGAAAAGTAGAGAATCATTCTAGGAGGTAGAATATCTAATTAACAGAAGGCATAGAAAAAGAATAACAAACTTTTTTTAAGATTATTTTTAATTTTGGGGTGCCTGGGAGGCTCAGTCGGTTGAGCAGCCTACTTTGGC
This sequence comes from Panthera uncia, assembly GCF_023721935.1. Taxonomy (NCBI): domain Eukaryota; kingdom Metazoa; phylum Chordata; class Mammalia; order Carnivora; family Felidae; genus Panthera; species Panthera uncia. Next base: position 9,720 of record NW_026059745.1, on the reverse strand, counting down.
TCAGGTCATGATCTCACAGCTCGTGAGTTCGAGCCCCGTGTCGGGCCTGTGCTGACAGCTTAGGGGCTGGATCCTGCTTCGGATTCTGGGTCTCCCTCTCTCTCTGCCCCTAACCTACTCACATTCTGTCTCTGTCTCTCTCAAAAATAAACTTAAGGGGCGCCTGGGTGGCTCAGTCGGTTAAGCAGCCGACTTCAGCTCAGGTCATGATCTCACGGTCCGTGAGGGCTGTGAGTTCGAGCCCCACGTCGGGCTCTGTGCTGACAGCTCAGAGCCTGGAGCCTGTTTCAGATTCTGTGTCTCCCTCTCTCTGACCCTCCCCTGTTCATGCTCTGTCTCTCTCTGTCTCAAAAATAAATAAATGTTAAAAAAAAATAAACTTAAAAAAAGATTACTTTTAATTTTATTTTCAGTTTATTAGAGAGAGAGAGACAGAGACAGAGACAGAGCATGGGGGGGGAGGAACAGAGAAAGAGGGAGACACAGAATCTGAAGCAGGCTCCAGGCTCTGAGCTGTCAGCACAGAGCCCGATGTGGGGCTCGAACTCATGAACTGTGAGATCATGACCTGAGCTGAAGTCAGTCTGGTAACCGGCTGAGCCACCCAGGCGCCCCTAAGATTTTATTTTTAAATAATCTCTACATCCAACATAGGGCTCAAATCCACAACCCCAAGATAAGAGTCACATGCCCCACCAACTGAGCCAGCCAGGCGCCACAGAAATATATTGTTAAATAAACAAAAAGCTTAACTATGAGTTAGATGTTGGACATTCTGCGATAATTGATGGGTAAATGGATAAATAACCCAGACCTCTCAATCCTCGAAAATTAATACACAGAAATTCTGCCCAACCAGGGACGTGAGTTGCCATATCGAAGAAGCCTGTTGAACAGCTCCGAAAACGAGTTTTGGAGACCCATGGCAAAGCACATCGTCGTGAAACCTCACACATCGTAACAAACCGAGTTTCTGAATCGTGTTTCAGAGTTAAAATCTGTTAAATTTGTGTCATTTACTTATGAGTAGATACTCATAAAAGGCTGTGCCTCGAGCGATGGTTCCAGTTTTAAGAGGACCCACAGGGGGGCGCCTGGGTGGCTCAGTCGGTTAAGCGGCCGACTTCGGCTCAGGTCACGATCTCGCGGTCCGTGAGTTCGAGCCCCGCGTCGGGCTCTGTGCTGACAGCTCAGAGCCCGGAGCCTGTTTCGGATTCTGTGTCTCCCTCTCTGACCCTCCCCGTTCATGCTCTGTCTCTGTCTCAAAAATGAATAAACGTTTAAAAAAAAAAAAAAAAAATTAAAAAAAAAAATTTAAGAGGACCCACAGGGCACTTTACAGAGGCTGAGTTAATCACATGGAGTCACCACGGTTGTGAGTGGAGCCAGCCTCCGATCAGAAATGCAGTTTACAACTAGAAGCGAACCAACACGGCCGTCTGTATCGAATAGTCTAAACACTCGGCCAGTCTCGAGGCAAACGCACTCTGGCGCCCAGGCGACAGGAAAACAGCCGATGGAACAACACTATCAATATTCCGGGCATATGCTTATGCTTCGTAGCACAAAGACTTAGCCAGAGCTTAACTTTATGCCAGTGAGGTAAAGAGCGCGTGTAGATGAACAGGCTTGCTCGGTGAATCATCTTACTGTTTCAGCCGATTCCCACTTTCTCAGGGTTTTTCATTAAATGCTTCTGCTCGAGCCAAATGTTCCGGCCAAGGCTGGATTAAAGATGATGGGGCTCAGAGTTCTCTACTCCCACCCCAAACACGGGAGAGAACTGAGAGTCCTAAACCTTCACAGAGGAAAAAACACGGATCCTCTACAGTGACAGAGGCCCCAGATGTCTGCCAAGCAGCCCGTCCCCCTTTCTGGGGAGCGCCTAGAACCCAGACTGGATGCCCGCAGTATGGCCCCTCCTGGGGGAGGGATCATGACGGGGCCAGGTGCTGGGGGGGGGGGGGAGTCCAGGATATTCTTCCCACTAAGAGGACAATCACTGTACTCATGTCGTTTTTAGACTGATATTATGTCCTGGCGGGGATTGGAACGTGGCCCCCCAAATACGCCACCCTGGAAGAAGGATTATTTTGAGCTGAAGGCCATTGAGAAGCAGCAGGTGTAGGAAAAGCCCCCCTGTCTTCCTAAAAATGGGGCGCAAATTTCCCTTTGTGAAGGTGTCCCCTCGACCACACCAGCGAGGGAGGAGCGACATTATGACCAGAGATGGAGGTCACCCACATGAGTGTGCAGCAATAGACCTTACTAAATAGCCCTTACGTCCCATTACGTTCCCCACAGCATTACCTTCCCTTCGTTACTGCCACCAGAAGCCCAGCCTGTTTCCTCTGTCCAGCTGCGTCCGTACCATTTATCACCCTTTGTTAACGCGTAAGGCTCCTGGTCCAGCCACCTCTCTAAGTGTTTACTTCTATGAAAACCTCCACGGACACGGGAAACATAAGATGAACATCAACTGCAGTTGGTGTGCTTTTAGTCCTGTTAATTTGTCTTGGTTGATTTCATTTGCAAACCGCAGCCCAGGAACCTAAGAGGGTGCATGAAAAGTTTCTTCTCCCCTTCAGTTCCTTGCTACCCAAAGCGTCTTAGCTCATACACGTGCAAAGAATCAGAAATAATAGCAGCAGTAAGACTTGTCAGCAGGTGAATTTGCACTTGTCAATAACCCAGTAAGACCGAGCATTTATCACAGACTTATTGGCCGTGTGGGTTTGTTGTAGGAACTGTCCGTTCATGTTATGTACCTTCCCTCACGGATACGTAAACTTTCTTTTGTAATTCTGGTATCTCTCCCTTGTTCTCTGTGCTGCAAACACCTCCTCCCACTCTGTGATTGGGGCAGGTGAGGGTTTGCATTCTGTCTGTATGTCATCGAGTCACCCTGTCGTTTGATCTGAGGCACGTTACCCGAGTTTGGTCTCCCCTGTGTCTAATGGGGTGGTTTAGCCTGATTCACACGTCTGTCCAGGGCGTTAAGCGAAATAAACCATGAAGCATGTCAACAGGGTAATAGATTAACATCCAGAGATAACGTTGAGGTTACTGTGACTCATGGATCCCGAGAGCAGGCAGGGGGTGGGGGTGGTGGCGGGGAAGCTTCGAGATCCCTGCGTTATTTAGTTAGAGATCACTGAATTAACACTACGTAGACAGCACTCACCACGTAGCGGGCAGTTTTCAGTCTTACGCGTTTTAGCTTATCTGCTCACAACAACAGTTCGCAAAAGTTGCTACTGTTACCCCAGTTTTGTGTGTGAGGAAACCAAGGAAGACACCGGGACAGTTGGCCAGATGTCTGGGGAATGGGTAAACAAGACAGAGCCGCAATTTCCGCTCGCGCATCTACCGGGAGGAGCTCTCGGAACCGTCCGGTTTAAAAACAAGAATGTTGTTTAGAGCAGGCTAAGCCTGGCTTGTAGGAGTTCTCCGGAAAGGGACCGGGAAGCCCTCCTCAGGGACTGCAAGGACACCTCCCGTTTCGCAAGAACTGCCAGTTGGGACCCTCACCAAGGGGAGCGGAGCCATACATCCACACCTGAGGCGTCGGCCTGGGTCCTCCCCACCCCGTGATGCCCTGGCCAGCATTCCTTGCCGCCCTCCCACGGGGTAGCAAGAAACACCTTCGGAGACCGTCAGGACGGATCACCCACTCTCATGACACCCGCCGACTTCCTTCCACGGCTTCCGTAAGATTCTCAAAGAGGCTCATCAGCTCAAAGGCTAATTTACCAAACATACCACCGGTCTACATCTCAAGCTCCCCCACCAAAACTGACAGAGGTAACTTTTTTTTTTTTTAACTTCTGTAGTAAAGAGAGTCTTCGTTTTCCTGAGCCTCTGGGGCTCCTTGAGTTTTACTCGTGTGAATAAAACAGAGTCCTTGGATGGTATCAGGGAAGGAAAAAAAAAAACAACACATTTTCCTGCACCCTCTTAGGGTCTGTGCCTGGGGCTCTGCAAATTAAATGGACAAAAACAAAATCAGATTAATGGACAAACAGGTTTATTTCATATCCGTATGAGAGGCCCCTCAGAAATGAAATGAAAACCCCCAAGAAATGGTTAGGCCTGAGAACTTCTATACCACATTCAACGAAGGGCAACCAATGGTGGAGACACGCTTCTAGAGGAGGCCAACTGTGGGAGACAAATACATGGGGAAACTAATGGGAGGTGAGGGTTGTCTGGATCAGGTTTGTGCAGATCCATATCGGTGTTGACTCTCAGTCTCAGGGGATAAGAATGTTCTCTTCTCGGTACGGGGAGGGCCCTTTACCACAGGACGTTTTACGACCTGCTTTTAGGTGGAAAGGAGGTCAGAGAGCCCTTCCTGCCTCTGCTGTTCTCAAGTTCCTTCAGCTCCAAATAATCAAAATGCCAACGTGGCCCGACTGAGGGTGGCACGTCCCAATCCCTTCAGTGGGGAGGGTCCCACGATCTTCCCTTCACCCCGTCCTACCAGCCTGCTCCCAGGGCAGGGTCCTTACCTCTCATCCAGCAAGTAAACAGCCTCGAGATGTGCCCCGGGGTGTTCTGGACGCACTTAGATGAGCTTCGCTGCAGGCCCCGAATTGGTGAGGCCCTGGCACTCTGCTCACAGCCCCTAGGGTCCTTCCATCTCCACGGAATCCGGGCTACGCGGCCTCATTCTGCATGTTTTCCTGAATGGCAGTGCTCTCAAGGTGTACTTCTGTAGGAAGAGTTTTCTGAATTAAGCCCACTTAGGTGAAAAATCCATTCAAGGTTTTAACATCGCCTGGTGAGCAAACGCTTTTCTAATGTAGCCCTTCTACTCCTATACAGTTACGCTTAGGTAGGAAAACCCGGCTTGTTTAATTCAATCCAGTGCCTGGCCCGCAGCGCGCCAAGGTCCGGCGGGAGTTCGCTTAAGCAATCCTGTTTCGCAAAGCCAAAACCTAAGTAAATTAAAATTCTTGACTGATTCGGGGAAATTTTAACAGATCACATTTTCCCGGTGGGACCATTTTCAAAAAGGCGAACAATGAATCAAGTTGTGCGTATTTTACCAGCTAACAAAATAATCTCTCTAACGCCATTCTAACGTGGAAACAAACAAGTGTGCGAGCCCACGGGGGCACCGGCCTCGCGTGTCAAGGTGAGGAGCAGGAAGAGGCATCGTGTCTTTGCAGCAAACTGGGATTTCTACTCCATTTGGAACGGCGTTTAAGGGTAACAGTATAAAGTATTTTACTTATTTATTTTAACGCCTCTCTATTTTTGAGAGAGAGAGAGAGACAGAGCATGAGTGGGGCAGAGAGAGAGAGAGAGAGACACAGGATCTGAAGCAGGTTCCAGGCTCTGAGCTGTCAGCTCACAGCCCAACGTGGGGCTCGAACTCCTGGTCGGAGAGATGGCGACCTGAGCCGAAGTCGGACACTCAACCGACTGAGCCACCCAGGAGCCCCTATAAAATATTTTAAATAACATCTTATTGTCATCGAAGAAATGACACGTTCTTGTCTAAAAGCCTTTGAAGTGCAGGAAAGCGTCGAGTACAAAAATCATCCTTCATCCTGCCAGATGGAGGTAATTGACGAATTATTATTAAGATTTGAAAGTAGTAACCGACCTAGTGACAGAGTTAGTTCAGGGAGTAGAGGAGCGCTCTTTAGTTTTTTTATTACCTTATGTATTTATTTGTTTGTTCATTTTTTTAAGTCGGCCTCGTGCCCAGCGGGGGGCTTGAACTCATGACCCTGAGATCGAGTCACCTGCTCCACCAACGGGGCGAGCCAGGCGCCCCGGAGGAGCAGTTTTCAAGAGACACCATTTGGGGGCGCCCAGGTGGCTCGGTTGGTAGAGCGTCCGCCTCTCGGTTTTGACTCAAGTCACCATCTCGTGGTTTCATGGGTTCAAGCCCCGTGTCGGCCTCTGTAGTGACGGCAGGAGGCCTGCTTGGAATTCTCTCTCTCCCTCGGGCGCTCCCTCACTTGCACCCTGTCATTCTCTCTCAAAATAAATTAATTAATTTAATTTCTTTAAAAAACTTAAGGAAAGAGGCACTGTTTGGAAATGGTCCCCTTAACACGTAAAGACGAGGTAATAATATAATTTTATATAGATACTGATTTGTCTGAATTTCTGCATCTCTATAAAGTGTCCTATTTACAATTGCACTGTACCCTCCCCAGTGATACGAATAATAATAATAATAGCGATTAGAGTTGAATGAGCCCTTACAATTTGCCAGGCACGCGTTTGATTGACTCAAAGATCAGGCAGAACCTCCCATGAATGCCAAACTGCTTAGGACCAATGCATCTAATCATTAAATCAAGATAAGCGAGTAGAATGTTCTATTAAGTAAGATATTAGAAAAAGCCCAGGGGCTTCCGCAGGGGGCAGCCACGGGGAGGGTGACTGACGCACAACAGAGGCCGCCTCCGGTTCCCGAGGCATTTTCGGTGGGTTGCACACGCCAGGAGGGAGGCGGAGCCCCGGAGCGGGGACACAAGGGGACAATGAATGGAGCCACAGAAGGCACGAGAGTGCTGCGGTCTAACCCTCGGGGTCAAAGGAATCCCTGTGATTCCAGGCTGTGGAAACACGGACTTGAATAAGTCAGGAGGTGCGGGAAGTCCCGGGTGACGGAGACCCAAGGAGAGAGGGACATCGAAAGCCAACCTCAGGCAGACACTGAAGTAACGATTGTTACAGGCAGGGTCCTCCGACGGGTGGGAAAGTTAGTGGTCGGGGGAGAGAGGTTGGAGGGGAAACAGGATATTTGTATCGTCTCACAATACCCGCCTCTACTACTGACCCTGCACAGTGGAGACCCCGACATACAACGTGACCCCGGGGACCCGGGGCGTCCTCTCCGAGGGTCGGACAGGCCCCCACGGTGACCCCGAGAGGCGCGCTGTGCGGAGAAAGGCTGTGTGGTGTCCTGGCTGCTCGTGATTGTGACGAGCGTCAGACAAGCCCGGCGTAGAGATGTTCTCTGGGAACAACCGGCCAGCGCTCTTCCCAAGTGGGTCAAGGCCGTGAGGGACCGGGATGACCCGGGAACTGCCCTCCGCACGGAGGAGACTCGGGAGCCCTGAAGGCTCAGTGCAAGGTGGGACCCGGAACAGAAAAAGGGCATTGCTGGGAAAACCGGAGAAAAATCCGCGGAGGGTCCGTAGTGTCGTCGACAGCGAGTTTCCCGGAGTCGGACGTGGTGCCTTGGACACTTGAGCCTAGAAGGAACCCGGTGAGGAAGCCTCGGTCCTGAGCCCCTTCCGTACGTCCAGAGTTATTTCAGACTCAAACAGTAATGAGGGAAGCAACGCCAGCAGGGAGGAGGAGGCCTTCTCCGACGTGAGCCCCAGATCGCGTCCCTGGTGGCGACTCCCCAGGGCCGGCAGCATTCCTGCCCGGTGACCGGGGCTCTGGGAGAATCGGGCCTGGGGTTTTGTTTCGTCTCCTGCAGAGTGGAAGGTTCCGGAAGCTGGTGATACGAGAGCGGGCTCCGTCTGGCTCACCAAGACGGGCCCGTGACCCAAGCGGGATGCAGAATTGAGGCGTCTCCAGAGACACATGGGCAAGTCGTCGGAGACGTGTCCATAATTTGAAATGCGTCGTCGAGCTCGTGTTTGAGGTCTGGGGCAGGGGCCCACAAGGAACACCCATTCTCTCTTCCCGAGTTCTGAGCCGATGGACGGATAAGACAGTCGGAGATCAAAATGCCAGCTTCACTAGTGTTAAAGGAAAGGGTTTTTTTTCTTTCCGGGGGCTTTTTCTTCAGACCCTCCGTCCAGCCCCACCCGCAGGCAGATCTCAACGACCCCAGCCCCCGGGCAGGCAGGAAAACCCCGTGACCAGATCTGGATTTCTGCAGAAGTTACGGATGAGCCAGGCACCCTCGGTGGGCCAGGCTCGGAAGGCTGGGGAAAGAGGGAGAACGGTCTCCCTGTGGCTTATACCTGTAAGACGAGCCAGCGTCCGTGAATTAAGGTCGCCAGGGGCTGGGGGAGGAGGAGAGGGGGACAGGTTTCGGTTTTGCAAGAGGAAGGGTTCTGTGAGTGGATGATGTGACCGCACAGCCGTGTGAGTGCCCTTGGTGCCCAGAACGGTGTGCTTAATTAAACACGGCTGGGATGGATCGCGTACCGGGTGTCGTGTGCATTTGACCATAATTTTTAAAAAATTTAATTTAAAACAATGGAAGGAAGCAAAGGTACACGAATTAATGACATGGCCACAAGTCCATCATGACTTTTACTGTATCAGTGCTCTGCAAAGAGGCAAAACCAGAGGTGCCCGGGCGGCTCGGTCGGTTAAGCGTCTGACGTCGACTCGGGTCATGATATCGTGGTTGGTGGGTTCAAGCCCCGCGTCGGGCTCTGTGCTGACAGCTCGGAGCCTGGAGCCTGCTTTGGACTCTGTGTCTCCCTCTCTCTCTGCCCCTCCCCCACTTGCACTCTCTCTCTCTCTCTCTCTCTCTCTCTCAAAAATAAATCAACATTAATTTTTTTTTTTTTTTTAAAGCAAAGCCAAATGTCATCACTGTGTCTAGATTTATGTCTGCTCTGGAGAGAAGCGGAAAATGGTCTCAGAAACTTTTAGTCATTCCCTCTGCAAGGACTGCAGCATTGGGGGAGGGGCGCTGGGGACAAGAAAATACCCCTCGGAGCCTTCGTGCTTGCTCCAGGGACAAGTGGGAGGCTGCAGTGAGTCCCCCAGCGGTGATCAGGGCAGGAACGAATGCCCAGGAGGCAGCAAGGACCAAGTGTGTGGAGGCAGGAGACTGGAGAGTCGTTCGCGACAGACGGCGCGGACGGTGATCTGGGCCTAATGGAGGCCACGCGGGGCGGTGCAGAAGGCCGCGTGTCCCTCCCCAAGACCCATCTTGACCCCCTTAGATCCGGAGCGGCTCTGGGGCGGCTCCAGATGGAGACTGAACCCGTGACCTCCGCACGTAAGGACGTCCATGACCCCCACTGTGCCATCTGGGGCTCATAAAACCACATTCTCTATCTGTTCGTGGCTGCGGGCTATTCAAAAGCTGAAGGGCAATATTTGGGACCGCTCTGGTTTATTCGTGGGCTTTAATTCAGAACACATTTCCACAAAGAGAGAGAGAGAACAAAGAACAATGGCACCAAAGTTCAATTTACATTCTCAGTCAGTGAAACAAAATGGAAATAAAAACCAGTTGTGCGCGAGTCATTTATAACTACACCGCGGCTCCAAGAGCGCCTTCCCTATAATGTCACGGAAGAAAGGACATTTTTAAACCACCAGCAAAAGAGCTCAAGTGACCAAAAAAGGAGAGGTGAAGACTTTCTATTAAGAAAAAAAATGTTTTAAACGAGGGCCGTGATGACAGCAGTCTCTTCTCTCCCAATTTGGCGGCTGCAAACTTACTTGAATATTTCCTGACTTACAGTCTTTTCCTGCGGGGAGCGTCGTGTCTGGGGGCCGCTAGGCCCTGGGAAGGAAGCCCCGGGAAATGCCTGCTCGGGGGAGCGGGTTTGCTTCGTGGTTTGGCGAGGGACCTCCAGGACCATCACACCCCGACGAGTTCCAGGCACAAATTTGCCCCAGTAAGTTATGTCTGGCTTGTTCCAGAAAAAAAAAATCTATATAGGTAGATAGATATAGATACCGATATTGATGTAGATACAGATATAGATGATATAGATATAGATATAGATACAGGTACAGATACAGATGCAGATATAGATACAGGTA
>NW_026059744.1:0-35000 GCF_023721935.1 Panthera uncia | reverse complement strand
ACTAACTTGGGTAGAAATAAGCAAGTGCACTTTCTGGGTTCTGCCAACAGTAGCATGAACCACCCCCCAGGAAGAAGTACCTCCTTTCTATACCCTGATAATGGAAACTCCCAACCCTAGCAAATCACCCTTGACCCAGGCCTTCATCCAGCAGAAAAGGGGTGGGGATTGGAATCAGAGAGAATAGGGCAGAAAACATGAACTCAGTCAAATATAAACATACGATTTACTTGCTGGAGATCTGAATGTATATGAGAAGACCTGTCATCTAGACCCACAGTGCTCAATATGGCAGCTACTAGCCACAGGTGGTTATTAAGTATGTGAAATATGGCTGGTCTGAATTGAGAGGAGCTGTAAATTAAAATACACACTAAGTTTTGAAGATTTTGTGTGACAAAAATGTAACATATTGTATTTATAATTTTTATATTGATTATATGTTGAGATAATGTGAGATATTTTGACTTAAGTAAAATATATTATTAAATTAATTTTATCTGTTTCTTTTTACAGTTTTTTTCAATGTGGCTACTAAAAATTTGAAAATACATATGTGCCTCATATTATATTTATATTGGACAACATTTTTCTAAGATAGTGGTCAGTAATTTTTTTTATGAAGAGCTAATATTTGGGTGCCTGGATGGCTCACTCGGTGAAGCATCCAACTCCTGATTTTGGCTCACATCATAATCTCATGGTTTGGTTGGTGAGATTGAGCCCCTAGTCCGACTCTGCACTGTCAGAGTCTGCACTGCACTGCTTGGGATTCTGTCTCCCTCTTTCTGTCCCTCCCCTGCATGCACACATGCTTTCTTTCTCAAAATAAATAAACATATAAAAAATAGAGCTAATATTAAATATCTTAAACTTTATCCCTGTCACAACTAAACTTTGGTGTTACATACAGCCAGAGGCAATGTGTAAACAAATATATGAGGCTGTGTTTCAATGAAGCTTTATTTATGGATGCTGAAATTTAAATGCTATACATTTTCATGTGCATGAAATATTTTTATTTTGACTTGTTTCCACCAATTTAAAAACGCAAAACCTATTTTTTGGCATAAAAAAATTGCTCATGGGCCTTAGTTTGCCAACTACTGTTCTAAACTTTACATGTATTACCTTTAGTCTCTAGTAAAATGACTTAATCTATATCCTCATCTAAAAATTATGATATTTATAGCTTAATTTTAGAGCTCTCCTCCCACCCCCCCTTGGAGTTTCAAGTGAAATAGCACATAAATAACTTTACAACTTGATAAGAAGAAAAGATAAAATTGGCCAAGAATAAAATAGACTGCTTCTAAAAGTAGTAAGTTTCCTAATATTAAAGGTATTTAAAAGGAAGGGAATTTCAAGGAAAGGATTTTTACCAAAATTAAAGTTTAGATGTATGATTTAATTAAATGTGTGATAACTCCCTTCCAAAGCCTAAACACATGTGTTTTGTTGTTGTTGTTGTTGTTATATGTTAACTCAATTTTAGTTTTAATGTTGTAAGTGAAAATTCAACAAAAGATTTCATAGTTCAAGTTCTGACTTTCATCATAGAAATAATCAATTTATTATTTTGAGAATTATCAGTTCATCAAAGGGTTTTGGTAGGCATCTCAAATATGATCAGTTCCATTTATTTCCATTTGGTAGTAGAATGTGGTAAGGTTTTAACACAAGGAAATGAGATTATGGGAAGTAGATTGGTATAATTCTTCCTTATCTGCCAATGTACTATTAGTGAATTATTTGCAATTTATCTGACCACATAGCCAGTGAATGGAAATAAGTCGATAATTAATATTTTAAGCTGTTCATTTGGTAAATACCACCCCCCAATATTTTAATCCTTTTTGTCAGTTCTTTCATTTTCTCCAGCTGAGTTATAACTATAGAATGTGTGATGCAATTATACTGAGTTTACATTTCTTTGGTTAATAAATTGGACTCAATCACTAATGGATTTTTTATACTGATTGAATGCCCATGTTGAATTGGTTTAATTTGCCCAACCATATTTCAAGGTTAAATACAAAAGTATGTCAAGCTATTAATTTTGTGTTGCTGTTGTTGGTTTGAATGATTTAAGTAGTTGAAGCTGGAACAGGAGATTAAATTAATTTCTGCCTTTGCCTTTGCCTTAGCCCAGACTTTCTCTATGGATAATGTATCTATGACATTTGTTCTCATTCTGAGAGAAAATGAGGAAAACTCATCAGAATGAATGACCCGTCTTCATTAGACTGATGATTTTCAGGGAGATTTCCTTTGATTCCATGCAGTGAAACATTACCTTCCTAAAGAATGAGTTTAGCAATGAGAAATCCAAAACTAAATGCACACCAACCAAAATCAATCAAATCATCTATTTCAAGGGCAAGGAGAAAAATGGAGAGTATCTTCCAGCCGCTGATAAAGAAATCAACATGTCTGAGCTACGGTTTGGCTCCATATTTGACAAGCAGATATTTTCAGTAGATGCTCTGCTTTCCCAAATCCACATGAACTGCACATTTACAACTTTGTTGAGGAGGCTAGAAGAAATGGGGTAGTTTTTAATGTTTAGATTATAAAAGCTAATCCTAAATAAGCATTCTTTGAGGTAAGATGGTAAGAATGTCTCGTGGTTTCTCCAGAGGGAGAAATTTCAGTTGCAAAAAAAGCCTAATCTGTAAAGCACTTATGAAAACTTATGTGGAAAGCAGGACAAATAAGCCTTTTCAAAGAACACCAAGGGAATATGTGGACCCACATCCATCATCCTCAGTGTATCTCTTATTACTCACAAATTCATCTCAGAGAAGGAGGAGCAGCTCATATTGATTTTCTTCATCTGGGACTAGAACTTCAAAATCGGTCAGTTACATATTTCCCTGTTGTTAGCCTGGACATACAATGTTCCTGACTAGTAGGCAGAAGTATATTTGATCCCAGTAATGATGATATTCTATTTGCATGTAAATCAAAACCAGAAGTAAGCTTTTGTCTCCAGTGCCTAATATTTTAGAAAAAAAAAATTTCATTGTATTGTGTTTTGTGATTATAAAAGTAACATATGCACATTTTAGACTTTAGAAAATATGGAAATACAGTAAAAAAATTCCTGATAGCTCCACTACCTAGATATATACATATTCCTCATATATTCTCCCAGTACTCTTTATTTTTTAAATATACTTCCTTCCAGTCTTTTTTCCATACTTTTGCATTAAATCATCCAATTAATGTGTATAATTCCAGTACATGCCAGGTATTATGTTATCATTTGATATGATATGAGATATGATGGTGAATGAGACATTGTTTTTGCATTCACAGAATTTATTCTTTAGTCAGAGAGACAAACTAATCCAAAATAACATGCTTTCTGCTTTAATAGAGTGAGTCAGAATATGACAGTCATTCATGAGAAGAAAAAATAGCCCAGACTTGGGGGACAGCAGGGAAGGCTTTATGGAAAAAAAAATACTATCTAAGCTCAGGCCTAAAACTGGGTAGCATCAGTCAGATGAAGAGAGAGGAAGAAGATAGAAAAGCATTGACCAGAGGAAGAGCTCAGATAAAGGGTCTCATGTGCTCTTCCTAGAGCATTTCTAGGAAGAAAACAGCAGATGATTTTTGCTTCAGGGGGTGAGGGGAGATTTGGAAAAAGTGGGACCAGGACAGTAACAGGAGCCATATTCTAGCAATCCATAGAAATAATATGTATGATTTAGTCTCCAAGCTAAGAAACTCTAAAAGGAGAGCTTATATACATTATCTCAAACAAGATGGAAGTGTATTTCTCTCTCATGTGACCATACAGAGAAAGAGGAGCGTGGTGTGGGCAGGCAGCTCTGTTCTACCAGATCATCTAAAGACCCAGATTCCCTGTTTCTTGTAACTCCACCATTCCCTAGGGTATAGTCCACATGATCATAGGATTCAAGTTAGCTCATGGCACTGCATCTACTTTCCATCCTGCAGGAAGAAGTGAAGAAGTAGATAACACACAATTTCATTCTAAGGAACTGGCTTAAATTTTATACATTCTGTTGTTGAGAATTTGGTTACATGAACACCTCGAACATGTTTTGTGCCATTGGGAAGGCCTAATGCCTGCTAACTTAAATTTTGGAAGTACTAAAAAGTACTAAAAAGAAAAGTACTAAAAAGAAAAAAACAGGAGACTATTTGCCTCACCATGATATAAAGTCTGATTTGTGTTTTAAGGGTAATGGAAAGCCACTGAAAATACTAAACGAGAATATTATTGTCAGATATGAATTATAGAACATGCCCTTGGCTACAGAGTAGAAGATGGATTTGGACACTAACCGAGGTGGAGAGAGGACTACCAAATGGGAAGCTGTGTGATGAAAAAAATACAGGCAAGGGATTTGGTGTCATGGGCCAGGATGAAGCAGAGGAATTATGAGGAAAGGAGCAATTCACTTGTGAGTCAGAGTGAGTCATTTGTGAGGTAGAATTGCAAGGTTGGATGCAGTTTAATGTAGAGGGTAAAGGAGAGAATGGTGGGGAAGGGGGAGGAATCAAGATGTCTGGCTTAGCAACTGGTTAGATGCTGCCATTCTCTGATTATATCCATACATTTTGCACTATTTTAGAGATTGCCACAAAATCTAATGGCTTAAAATAACAACTCTTTGTTTAACTCATGGTTGTGGGTCAATTGGGCAGAGCTCAGGTAAGCCATATTCTGCTAATTTCAATTGGACTCATGTATCATAGGCCACCTTTGAGTCAGCTAGGCTTTTGGAGGTTACTGCTTATGAAGTGTTGTGACAGTAGCATTTCAGCCTCAGTTTTCCCATAAGACAGCAGATTAGCTTGGACTTCTTCACATGATGCCAGCAGATTCCAGGAGCACACAAAAATGGAAATGCTTCTCTGCACAAGCATTGTGAAGTGTCTGCTCATATCCTGTCTGCATTGGTCTCATTAAGCAAAGCAAGGTACCTGTCCATACCCAATCAGTGTAGGAGGGAGCCATGAAAATTGTGAGGGTCATTATTCTAAGAATCTGTTAGTTTCATATAGAAAACTATGCACACAATGTAGTAGAAACAAATATCCACTGGACTTGAATTTTAGTGATGTGGAATGTAGAGTTTCTTTCTGGAAACCAGTTCTGTAAAATTTGTAGCATCATCTCACCTTTTTGGTCTTCCCTTTTCTGTGTCCCTAGAGATTGTACTTGATTAGCCCCACTGTCCTTTTCCTCTATAAGACTTATGATACTAATTGAATAGTTATTTTACTACTAGTAGTATAAATAAGAGGCCATTTTGAAACTTGGACAGTTGGATCTGGTTTCTTTCAAATAGATGAGGGAAAAAAACATATATAATTGGAGTAGCTAAAGTCTTGATTCTGTTTTTTTTTTTTTTTTTCCTATAGATCAGTGCTTCTAAAACATGGCACTGACCATCCAATTGTCATGTGCTACTTTGTCTGGTTAATGTTTATGTTTGTTTATAGGCATTAGTATGTCTGCCTTAGCACATAAGTGATCTTATTCTTTTTTTTATCTTATTCTTTCTTACTACTTTCAATTAAAAAAATAAATGGAAATTTTGAAATGTGTTCTTTACTGTTCATCATGACTTGTGGAAGCATATCAAAGGCAATTGTTTCCTAGGTTATATTTGTGACTTCATTAGTAACTTTAACTATAAATTTTTCACTAGCTAATTTGGTTTGTCTACAGTTGGAATTTTAATCTCTACCTAATTATGATATGAGCTTCTGTGGACACACATACTGCCATCACCACACAGTTTACACTGTGTCCTGTAGGTCAGGAGCTGTATAAAATCACATGATGTGCCAACAGACACATGAAAAGATGCTCAACATTGCTCATCATCAGGGAAATGCAAATCAAAGCTACAATGAGACATCACCTCACAACTGTCAAAATGGCTAAAATAAAAAACACAAGAAACAAGTGTTGGTGAGGATGTGGAGAAAAAGAAACCGTCATGCACTGTTGGTGGGAATGAAAACTGGTGCAGCCACTATGGAAAACAGTATGGAGGTTCCTTCAAAAGTTAAAAATAGAACTACCTTACCATCCAGTAATGGAACTATTGGGTATTTATCCCCCCAAATACAATAAAATTAATTCAGATAGATACATAGACCCCTACATTTATTACAGCATTATGTACGATATTAATATTAACACAGTATTAATTACCAATTGAGGAAGCAGCCCAAGTGTTCACAGATAGATGAATGGATATAGAAGAAGTGATACACACACACGCACACACACACACACACACACTGAAATATTATTCAGCCATAAAATGAAGAAATCTTGCCATTTGCAGCAATGTGGGTGGAGCTAGAGTATAGGATGCTAAGCTGTGTAAGTCAGAGAAACACAAATACCATATGATTTAATTAATATGGAGAATTTAAGAAACAAAACAAATGAGCAAAAGAAAAAAAGAAGAGGGAAATAAACCAAGAAACAGACTCTTAACCATAGAGAACTATAGTGAAATTTAGATGGTTACCAGAGGGGAGGTAGGTGCGGGATGGGTGAAACAGTTGAAGTGGGTTAAAGAGCACACTTACCATGATGTGCACTGAGTCATGTATACAATTGTGGAATCACTCTAGTGCACACCTGAAACTAGTATAAAACTGTATTTTAACTATACTGGAACTAAAACTAAAAACTCAATAAAAAATATAACCACCTGATGTGACTTTAGAGCTAGAATAAATAATGTAAATAATCTTATTCAAATTACTCATATAATAGGAAGAAAATTATAGCCAGAGAATGTAGGCATATTTTCAAGTCATATGGTGAGAAGACCATACAGACTATAACTCCCACCCCAGTTCAGCTTTATCACAAATATTACTAGGGTCATGTTATTTGCAACTGAATAATAGATTAGTTATCTATAATCAGCCCGAAGTTGAATAAATACTTTCTTCCAAGGCCATTCTAAGTAGACTGGAGATAATGTGATGTGGTGGAATTGGCCTTGTCATTACAGCTATACCTTCTACCAACTGTTAGGACAAGTTACTTACTCTTTGACATGTGTGCTATTGAACTTAGACTGTAATAGCTTCTTCAAAAATTTTTAGTTCTTTCCCTCTTGTATGTACATCAGCTCTCAGACTCATTTGGGATGGTCTTGGATTTATTACTGTTTTGGGGAGGATAAATATAAATGAACACTTTTTTGTTAGATGTTTTGATATACTGAAAGTTTTATGCTCCTAATTTGACAATTGTCCAAGTGAATCCATATAAAAATTTCTAGATGCTGTATGTATCCTCTGGAAAAATTCATAGCTAGACTATTGAACTGGGTCAGGAGATATGGATTCTAGTTCCATTTTGTCATTAGTAAACGCTATAGTCATAAGTCTTAGTTTCTTCCTCTAACATGGGAATAAAATATATCTGCCTGGCCAATTTTATGGGGTAGTTATAAAGGCCAAATAAATCATTTTGAAAACAACAAACACCAAATACTCTATAAAAATATGAACTTTTATTGAAACATCTAAAATAAATGTTTTTCAAGCAATCATGGCAGTGTGTGATACAAACTTTTATTACACTGACAAAGAGAGACAAAAATGGCATGGTGTAAACTCATAGTGAAATTCAGTTTGCCATTGACATCTGAGAAAGGAAGACTCCTTAGTACTGGCTGTGAGAAGTCAACACTAACTCCTATTTCTGTTCAGTATTCTCTTCTCAAATGCTATAACTGAATTTCCTTCACTTTCAAGCTCCCTACCCATTTTTCCCTCTCTTCAGTCCCTCTTTTCTTTGCATGAAGGCCACAGAAGTATAGCTCTTTATTTCAGAAGAAATGTGATATTTCATATATATATATGTATATATATATGTATATATGTATATATGTGTATATATATATACATATATATATATATGATAGACAATCTCTCTCTCTCTCTTTCTCTCTCTCTCTCTCTCTCTCTCTCTCTCACACACACACACACACTAAGCTCTTATGTGACCACAAACATCTGTGTTTACTGGGAGAACACAATATAGACAGGGAATTCACCTGAAACGTTATATTGACAAAGAAGTCTGTCATCCTGTGTCTACTTTGACAGGAAAGTAGAAACACACACACACACACACACACACACACACACACACAATGGCTTTGGCTGTAGTTCCTTATGAATTATCAGATTGTGAATTTATAGACACAGTTTTCATATACTGTGGACTATTTTACACCGTTTTTATTTCATTATGTTTCCCTTTCCTGCCAGAAAATGTGCATGTGCGGTGGGCTATAGAGGGTAAAACATAGCCACGTGAAATATTCCCCAGTCAAAAGAAATAGGCTGTCTCTCTTGCTTTAGATTTGATGAGCTACCGATTTGTGATAGTTTCATTTCGATTTCATTACTGGGCAACCAGAATGAATTGACAGAGAAAGCAATCAACACATGATGCACCCACTGGAACCTCTAATACAAAATGTTGGCTGCTTCTGTCAACACAGCCAATTACCAAAGGTACTCAAAGGGTAAGTGATAGCCCAAATAAGCCACATGGTTCCGTGGACCACATCCTGCATACCCATTAGTGTATTCAAAGTAGACACAGGATGACAGACTGCTTTGTCAATATAACGTTTCAGGTGAATTCCCTGTCTGTATTGTGTTCTCCCAGTAAACACAGATGTTTGTGGTCACATAAGAGCTTAGTGTGTGTGTGTGTGTGTGTGTGTGTGTGTGTGTGTGTGTATGTGAGAGAGAGAGGGAGAGAGAGAGAGAGAGAGAGAGAGAGAGAGAGAGAGAGATTGTTTGCATACTGATGCCAGGATCTAAGAAATACATCAGGAAAAACAATTTAAAAAATAATAATTAAATCTAATCCTTCTCACCCTGTGGGTTCCTTCCTGGGCTAGAGCATGAGGTTGAAGTAGAAAAAAAACAGACTCAGACTTCTGTGAGCTCATTGATTCATGCCTTACAAACAGCTAGCAATCAGTTGTTTATTAACAAATATTTACTGAGCACTTGCTATGCATAGGCACTAATGGAGATATAAAATTTAAAAAGATAAGACTCTCATTTGTGACAACATAGATGGATGTTAAGCACATTATGCTAGGTGAAATAAGTCAGAGGAAGGTAAGAACTATATGATATCACTTGTATGTGGGATCTAAAAATGTTAAACCTATAAAAAACAGAGCAAAATGGTGGTTACCAGGGAATGGTGGAAAGGAATAAGATTGATGGTATTTAAGGGTACACACATTTAACTAGCAAGTAAATAAACCATAGGGATCTAAAGCACAGGATAATGAATATAGGAATAATAGTTTACCATTGTTATGTAATATGATAAATATGGCTTCCTTAGCAATGACATTAAGATATATAGATGCATCAAAGTAATACACTGTATACCTTACCTTACCTTACCTTACCTTAGATATTATTAACATGATATCTATCCTCCTGGAATTTATTGTTTGGGAAGAGAGAAGGGAAATTAAGAAAACTGAGCCACAGTAGTGTGGGGCATGGGAAGGATAGGATGCTATCAGAGCTCTTAATCCAGATTTTGAAATCAGTGAAGATTTTAGAAAGAAGTGATACCCACACCAAAGCGTAGGAGTTAGAGAATCTGGGAAAGCAATGATTACTCTTCACAGTTAAAGTAACACCAGTGAAAGCGTGATGGCAAGAAAGCATGAAACATTTTAACAAGAGACAGACATTCAGAATGTCTGGAGGTTCATCAGTGTTGGAGAGGGAGAATAGCAAGAGACGGAACTGAAAGGTAGGCAGAGATTACATTCCAAATGGTAGTGAAACTGGCCTTTATGCAGTGAGGAATGAGGAAGTGTTGAAAGCTTTTTGACCTGTGAAGTGACATGATTAGATAAATTTGAGTAAAATCTAATAATTGCCCTGAGTAGCTACACATGCACAGCCTTTAAATACAATTTTAAAATGATTCTGAGAACACAAAGTGGAAGAAAACAACTATTTAGAGAACCTGGTGAAATATTTATAGAAAATGGAAGTTTTACTTTAGAATCGTGAAGTCTTGGCACAGAGTGATATTGCAGCAGCCTTCCCTGCAGCAGCAGCCCAGTGATGGGGAAACCTCTGCTCACAACTTGCCTCGCACAGTTGCTGTGGTTTCCAAGGCGCCAGGTACTCTGCAATGTCTAAGGAAATCACAAAGCAATCAGGAAATCACATTTCTCCCCTTGAGGTGCTTTCTCTCAACCTGTTGAGGAAGATTTGTTTTGTTTTGTTTTCTTTACTGTAAAAATGCAGGAAATTTTGGTACAGTTAATCTGTAGATTATCTCCACCTATTAGAAATTATTCCTGGGAATGAACTTCAAGCAGTTTTCTTGGGATTACCACCACTGGTCTTAATCGTATCTTTTGTAGCCATATTTTTGAAAGTCTAAAATGTCTTCTGTATGTTAGCATGCTGTATATTTGAAGTGATAAAATCCCCCTTGCTGATGGTTTTCTTATAGTCTTAACAAACTAAACTGCCCAAGTTCCTTCAGCTATTGTTCATGTGACATGAAGGTTTGTGATGGTCCCATTGCACTTCTGTTAGTAGTGAAAAATTGATTGACAGGGAAAGCCTTTAGCACATGAAATTACCATTGTCACTTCTAATGCAAACTGTTCGTTATTTCTGCTAACCCCCTCCCATGCTGGCTATTCCTCTCTGAATACACTGTGGTCTATCTTAGTGTATGGTTCTAATTCAGAAATTTGTTCCTTGGGGTGTCTGTTAATATATCATTTCAATTTTAAAAATAGCTTTTCACCAAAATATTAATTGGGGGTTATCTGTAAGTGTTAGTGTTCACCAGTGTCAATATGTGGAGGAGATTGGCTTAGAAATTGATATGTTATACATCAATGAAATATTCACAACCGTCGACACCAAGGGTGATGATGATGTCATTGCTGCTTTGTTGAGATGACTGATGAGTGGACCATTGTTTAAATCTCCTTTATTTTTATAATTCTATTTGTGTATGTACTTTGATTTTAAAATGTGGTATCAGAACCAATTACTCAGGTGCTTCTCATCTTCCTTCATCTGAGTCCTGACCTGCACATTTAAGCTTAGTTTAACCATCTAGCTGGTTCTTGGCTTGACTGTGATGGTTTTCTCTCCATGGCATGTAATATGTCATTGTATGAAACAAGACAGAGGACAAAAGCAATCAGAAAAAGAAAACAGAAAGAGCCAGAATTCCAGCCATAAGTTTTTATGATTAGGTGCAATATTGTTAGGTTTATTTACTTGTTTAACAGAGGTCTAGTCAACATTTACATTAAAAAAACAACAATGGCACCAGAGTGGCTCAGTTGATTAAGGATCCAACTCTTGATTTCAGCTCAGGTCATAATCTCACAGTCATGAGATCAAGCCCTCAGTTGGGGTCCATGCTGGGCATGGAGCTTGCTTAAGATTCCCTCTTTCCCTTCTTCTTCTATTCCTCTCCCCTCTCTCTCAAAAGAATAAAAAAATAACAAAAGCAGCAACAACAATGTTTTATTGATCTCATAGTAAGTGCCATAATAGACAATGGAGTATACTGGTTATCCTGGCAAGCATGGTCTGTGAATTCACTGAGTTTATATTCTAATCAGTGAAATGGATAATGTACAAATAAATAACATTTTTTCAGCTCATGGCATGTACTGTAAATGTGGTAAAAATGGGTAGGCTTATACTCTTCTGAGTAATTTCCCATGCATAGTATTTCTTTTTTCTTTTATCCAAAATTATACCATATTCTTTATAGTGCTAAGTTATCTTATCTCCACTAACCAAGGTGTCTTTCTAAGTAAAAACTAAGTCTCTACAACATCATTATAATCACTCTACAGTCTATAATCACATTAAAATACCACAATTATTCAATAAATAGCATCTTTTTGGAAATTCATGCTACTTCTAACTTCTCCATATTATAAACATCCTTCTGATAATCATCCTTACAATTAAATCTACATACGCATTTTAATTATTTCATTGTATTTCCCAAAAGAAAAAATCAGTGTGGTAATTTGTCTCAATACAAATTACAAAAATTGTCTCTTAGAAAAACTAAATTACTTTCCAACCAGAATTATATAGAAATGTTATTTCTATATAACATTTAGGTTAAGGTTCCTACAAAACCTTGTCCACATTTAAAGTTTATATATTTAACTTTTTTATTTTATTATTTTTAAGGTTTTTTTAATGTTCATTTATTTTTAAGAGAGAGGGAGGCACGTGATTGGGGGAGAGGCAGATAGAGAAAAGGAAACACAGAAACCAAAGCAGGCTCCAGGCTCTGAGCTGTCAGCACAGAGCCTGAGGTGGGACTTGAACTCACAGACTGCAAGATCACGACCTGAGCCGAAGTCGGACCCTTAACCAAGCCACCCAGGGACCCCTATTTTATTATTTTTTAACTTGAATTTTATTTTAAATTTTAATTCTTTTTTTTAAAAAAATATTTATTTATTTTTGAGAGAAAGACAGAGAGAGAGAGAGAGAGAGAGAGAGAAAGAGAGAGAGAGAGAGACTGTGTGTGAACTGGGGAGGGACAGAGAGAGAGAGGGAGACACAGAATCCCAAGCAGGCTCCAAGCTGTCAGCACAAAACCTGATGCAGGGTTCAAACTCATGACCTGAGTTTGAGAGACCAAGAGATCGTGACCTGAGCCGAGACCAAGAGTTGGACGTTTAACCAACTGAACCATCCAGCCTCCCCTTAAATTTTAATTCTTAAAAATTCTGACATACCTGACACTCCCGGGCTGCTACACCTTTCACCATACTGGTTGCATATTTGTCATCCTCAGCCTCCTATCAGATGTCATGTGGACACTGGGTCCAGCAAGACACAATTGTACTTCATTCTGAGTCAGGCATTGCTCCCAGCTCTCTGACCTTCTGAAGTTTCCCTGTCTGAACCATGCCTTTACCTACCCAATACTTCCTGACCTTCTAACTTGTCAACAATTATCCTTGGACCAAAGGAGAAACAGCAAAAGGGATTCAATTTTAATTTTTATTTGCTAACCTGGAGAGATGATGATATTGGTACAGAGCGTTCCATTCCTCAGAGCTGTAAATTTCTTCAGTGTCTAAGTTCTTTCAAAGTTTTTTTTATTCTTCTTATAACAGAGATCTTTCACTTTCTTTGCTTTTACTTAACTTCAAAATTGATGTCTAGGATGACTGCCAGTAATATTATATCATCCCATATGTTTTGCTTAATTACACTATTTCCTGAATTCATTTTTTGAAGTTAAAATTTTTCTGCACCTCGTCATCAAAACATTATGAACACTCTCTGTCACACTGAGATTAGAAGATAAAACCTCTTTTTAAATGATCTCTATTTGAAATGTTTCCAGAGTTTGGGTTGGAGATGATAAATCATCCTGATCTTTTAAATCCATGTTATAAATCACAGGATATCAGAATCATATGGTACATGGGATTGAGTTAATCTAAATGGCAAGCCCAATAAAATCCTAGCAAGGATATCTTTCAGATTTGAAGTATATTTTCAATTTACAGTATGTTAAAGCTCAGGTTATTTATTTTCCTAATGTATTTGTGTTGATTCTATGCATGATTCCTGTATCAATATAAGAAAAGCATCTATACCTTATTAATACTTGTATTATACAGGACATTAAGATGTATTTTAACTCAAATAGAATGCCCTCTAAGGAACTTTATATTTCTATTTTATTTTTATATCTTCAACAAATCATAAATGATTTTGAGGTCACTGGAATGTGTTTGCATACAGATTCTTAAAATTATGTGTCAAAAGACAAGTGAAAGATTTACTAACAAAATCACGTCTCTGGTTTTGTTTAACTTATCTTGAGCCTTTTTACCTGTTAAAAGAGAGAGATAAACACCTAGCACATATCACCAAGTGTAATATTAAAAATAAATATCCAGTTTTATTAATGGGTTTCTCCATTAGATATCCCTTCCTTCTCCAATATTTTGGCATAAATCTGTACTTTTGTCTTTATAAAGTTTCTCTAATTCTTCTCCCTTACCATCCCTTATATATTGCAAGCTCTTTGAGTTTAAGTAATTAAAAAAAATAACCCTCCAAAGGCACTGGGAGAGTACTTGTGAAGCCACAAACAAATCTTTATTTTAAATATAAAATAGAAGGGTCATTAAGCGTCAGAGGAACAGAAGTATTACATTTCCTCAGAAGTAAAGGGTCTGATAAAGAGAATGGGGAAGGAAATTATAAAGGTGAGTATGCTCAATTAAACCAATCAGAGATTTCAAAACTAAGGTCTCTGAAGTGTATTAATTGATAAGAAAAAATATCAGAGCAAAATCAGAAACAATTATGGTGCTATAGGGTGAGCAACTCATGCATGGACTTTGAAATACTTCAGGACAGCCCTGTAGATGATGTGCTAACACAATGCTACTTCTTTCAGAGCATGAGATTGGATCCATATTTCAGGGCCCTAAGATCATGTGGACAAAATATCTGGGTGTAGGTCTCAGAAATCTGTATTTCAATAAGCACATCAAAGAATTCTTACACAATTGAAATTTTCAAACAAATATGTTTGAATCCAATTTTTAGAGAACATAGACCCAAGAAGTTAACAGATGTCTTCAAGGTTATATACCTCTGCGACTTGTTGAAATCCCAAAACAGAGCTCTGACTCCCAACCTTCTGCTCTTTACACAATGCTACACTGGATATATATTCAGATTTTCTTGGCTTTGATTTTGAACTCCAATTCTTCTCCTTTCTGCTATCTAGTTATTAAAGATGATTGGCACAGGCCCTGGTAATGGGAAAACATTATGAACCTACCAAAAGAAACTGAATGGCTAAGCCATCCTCTGTAGCACAGGATTTGACAAAGCAAAGGCACAGGGTTATGGTCACAGTTCATGCTGATAATTTCAAACAAGCAATGCCAAAGGATTATCACCAGTATCTATGCAGAGAGCTGTCCTGGAATATAAGGTATTTAAATGAATAAAAGAAGGATTCTCTGACTGAACACACTTTAGGTCTTAGGACATATCACTGAAGAAGAGCAGGAGGTTGCTTCCTTTAAAGATAATTGTGAATTTCACTATCTATCTATCTATCAATATCATATAATTAATAGACCTGCAATAGATGTATAAGGGAAAAAACAAAATAAGTATCTTTAGATTTAGAGTTGGATAATCAGTAAAGCTTCAAGGTCACCATTGAGACCACCAAGGTGGATGGGAGACATATTGATAAAAGAATTGGAGTATAAAATTAAATTTCCCCAAATCAGCTTCATGTTATGTGCATACTCCTCTGACTTTGGGTTATGGTAAAACCCATTGAGAACATGAAAGACTGCTAAAATGTAATAAGCCATACTTCCTTCTGCCTCACCAATTGTTCCTTTCTCTCTCTCTCTCTCTCCATTGTGTGTGTGTGTGTGTGTGTGTGTGTGTGTGTGTGTGTGTGTGTTCTATTCTCTACCTACTGTATACTGGCCTGGTCACAAGGTCAAGAGGGTAGGCTGTGAACTATGGAGTATCGTTTGGGATGTTTGAGGTGGCAGTTGAAACTAGATTCAGGATGGATCAAGGGGGCACCTTGTGGGTTGGTCCAGCTGGCTATTTTATCTGAGAGTGTCAGGGAAGGACTGAGGAGAGATATAACATCAACTACTGACAGACTTTAGGAAAACCATCTATGGTGGGAGAAAATGAGCAAGTAGCTTTCAGAAGGATTTATCTTACCTCACCAGTTCTTGAGCCCCTAGCTATCATCAGGTTACACATTTGTCCTAACGCCTTGAAGATAGTTCTTAACTGAAGGTCAGTAGCCTGCCCTGTTCCCTTAGGACGAAAAGGTTATTCTGCCAAGAAGATTCATTATGTGTATATAAGCAAGAGCTGTGTTCTTCCTTTAGCAGACTGAAACGTGACGGGACACAGGGTGACTTGGTTTTCTAACATTTTGATCTCTCATGGTCTTCACATTGTCAAAACTTCCAGGAGCCTAGAACAATGGGATGTTGAACTACTTTGTTGCTGTCACTCCATTTTCTTCCCTATATATTTCCAATCCTGTTCATACAAGATTATTCTTTTTTTTCTCACTTTCGTTTTTATCTCCTTTATCCCCCATTTTGCCCTAACTTTATCTCCTTCCTACTCTTTGCGGTCTTGCCGATTGTAGGACAATTTAAAATATAAATGCACGTCAGGTCTCTGGTTCAGTCTTTCCTCTTTCCTAAGAGTCATGTGTGAATCTAGATCCTGCGGCTATGTGCCTGTACAGAAATATCATTTTAGTTTCCCTGTGATTTATCTGGAGAATACATAATCAAGTCCCATAAAGTCTCTTGTCCTGGAAGCTTAGTTGTTGGGTCATAGCCCTGAGCTCATGTAATTCCAATCCTTTGAGAAAGGTACAGTGTAGAATTCATTATAGGGCCATTGCATCCTGTCCTATTAATCAACATCGCAGTTCTCTTTTCACATGTGTTATGATGTCATTCTTTGGGTCATTTTTGTTATTGTTGGAGGTTAAGAGTCAGTGTTCACATATCTTGAAATTAAATACCCTTGTATCCTCTACCATTGTTGTCTTTTTTTTTTCTCCAAATAATTATTCCATAGCCTTTTTTTTCCCCTTCCTGGCTTGGATTCTGTTTGTTAAATCATTCATTCAAAAGAGAACTAGAGCTGAAAGATTAGTGGTGGGATCAAGGCAGAATGCATTTTTGATGTGTCAGCATTTATTTCAGTTTCTTCATCTTCAGTGTCTCTAAAGAAATTCTCTCTTTTCTAATCTGGATATTTTAAAGGTTTTTTTAAATTAATTAATTTATTTTGAGGGAGGGGAGGGACAGAGAGAGATGAAGAGAAAGAGAATGAGAATCCCAAGCTGTTAGCATGGAGCTTGACACGGAGCTGAGTCTCACCACCATGAGATCATGACCTAAGCTGAAATCAAGAGATGCTCAACCAATTAAGTCACCCAGGCACCCCTTAGTCTGGATATTTTAAAGCAAGATGTTTTTGAATTAGCTACCAAAATCTATCTAAAATGATTTGTGATTAAATCATCTAGTCCACGACAAGTATCATACATAGCTAGTTATATGGAAGGTGACAAAACATCCATTATGAGAAAGTTTGTGCTTTCATTTATCCATGGAATATTCCAACCCCCGTTGATCTGATCATGCATGCAACACTGAGAGCTGTATAGTCTGTCACTGGATTACACCCTGTCTTTGCATTTTATTTTCCTGACTTGCCATATCTCTCAAGCAAGGCTATGTGCCCTCTGTGAGCTTTGTTCTCTACTGTTGCAGTCCTTTATACATGCCTTCATTTTAATCATGTGCCTAGTGGCTGTAGTGGGTTACTTACTGGCAGGCATCTCCTTTCCATCCCTGATGGCTAGGTTCTCTAGGACAACAACTAGGCCTCTAGCCTGGCATGGGGCACTCAGCCTGACACTATATGAGCACTCAGCAAATTGTGCATGTCCTGGAATTCTGCTGAAGACAAATAATCATTTATTTTTATCTTTCAGGAGAGCCTAGTAGCAAGTAGGTATTCAACAAATCATTGTTTTCATCACTTTGGTTTGCTTCTTTAGGTGTATTTTCAGGGCAATAAATGTAGATGCTGCCGCATTTTCTTTCTATTTGTTACTTAAAGCTCAACACTTAAATGAAAAAAAAACATTATAACTGGTTATTTATGATGAGAGCTGCTAGAAACTTTTTCTTTAACGTTATCAAACAAAACAGTCCATGTCTTCAAGAGTTCTCTAGATTATCTAAATGGTTTGTGTCTTTAATTTTTTATTCATTGATTTACTTCAAATATTTGATAGACTTTATTTTTCAGGGTAGTTTTGGGTTTACAGGAAAATCTTGCAAAATAAATAGAGTTCTCATATGCCCCCTTTTTGATCCCCACACAGTTGCCTATTACTAATATTTTTCATTAGCATGGTACCCTCTTTATGATTTTTGACAATTAGTGAACAAATACAAATATACATTATTATCAGCTAAAATGTATATTTTATATTGGGGGGTTCATTCTTTGTGTTTTAAGTTTTATGTTAAATATGTAATGTTATGTTTCTGCCGTTACAAAATAGTATCACTGTCCGAAAGGCTTTGTGTTCCTCTGTGCTCCAACTAGTCATCTCTCCTTCTCCCCCTCCTCCCTGAACTCCTAGCAACCACTGATGTTTTCGCTAGCTCTACAGTTTTGCCTTT
Source organism: Panthera uncia (assembly GCF_023721935.1). Classification (NCBI taxonomy): domain Eukaryota; kingdom Metazoa; phylum Chordata; class Mammalia; order Carnivora; family Felidae; genus Panthera; species Panthera uncia. The sequence continues at coordinate 16,671 of NW_026059744.1, read as the reverse complement.
TTCAGAATGACACATATTTGGGAATCATAAACTGAAACCTTTTCAGTTTGCCTTCTTTCGCTTTGCGATATGCGTTTAAGTTTCCTCTATGCCTTTCAAGCCACTACATAACATCCCATTGTATGGATGTGCTGCACTTTCTCCATTCACCTATTGAAGAACATCTTGATTGCTTCCAATTTAGGGCAGTTGTGAATAAAGTGCTACAAATATTTGCAGGCAGGTTTGTGTATGAACATATGTTTTTAAATCATTTGGGTAGCTTTTTTTTTTCTTTTTCATTTATTTACCATTTTATTCCTGCTTCTGCCAATATACAATAAGTGGTGATTAAGTTTTTGGTGACTTCAGGGGCACCTGGGTGGCTCTGTTACTTGAGCACCTGACTCGATTTCAGCTCAGGTCATGATCTCACGGTTCGTGGGTCTGAGCCCCGCTGTCGGTGTGGAGTCAGCTTGGGATTCTCTCTTTCCCTCTCTCTCTGTCCCTCCCCTACTCATACAGAGTGTTCTCGCTCATTCTCAAAATAAATAAATAAACTTAAAAAAAAAAGTTCTGTGAGGGGCACCTCGGTGGCTCAGTCCCAACTTTGGCTCAGGTCATGATTTCACATGAGTTCATGATTTTGTGAGTTCGAGCCCCGCATCGGGCTCTGGGCTGACAGCCTGAAGCCTGCTTCAAATGCTGTGTCTTCATCTCTCTCTGCCCCTCCCCCACTAGTGCTGTCTCTCTCTCTCTCTTAAAAACAAACATTAAAAAAATTTTTTTAAAGTTTTGTGACTTCAGGTACAATAGTTGTCAACACTTGCCTTGTGATGACAGGGAGCTTGCCATCTTGGGGTGGTCTATCAACTGTAGTTTGAGCTCTCAGGGGAAATACCGTGCAGTAGTTGTGTCGAGAAATAGGTGGACTGAGTTCAAGTACAGTGTTTTTCAACTTCTCAGTCCATGGCCCTAGAAAAATTGCTTCACTTTTCCTTACTTCCCTCATCTCATCTCAGAATGGGGATGACAGTGGTATATTTCAGGTTTGTTTTGATGCTTAAATGAACTAATATGTATGAAGTACCAAGAGCAGGGGCGCCTGGGTGGCTCAGTTGGTTGAGTGTCTGACTTTGGCTCGGGTCATGATCTCAAGGTTTGTGAGTTCGAGCCCCGCATGGGGCTCTGTGCTGACAGCTAAGAGCCTGGAACCTGCTTCGGATTCTGTGTCTCCTTCACTCTCTGCCCCTCCCCCACTTGTGCTCTGTCTCTCTCAAAAATAAATAAATGTAAAAAATTAAAAAAAAATAAAAATAAAGTACCAAGAGCGGTGCTTGATCAAATGAGTTGTTCTAGTGGGGATTATTATGTAGGTGTAGATCTTTCTGCATAGATCAGCTTCACGAATCGTATAAAATTTGAAAAGTTTCAGTCTGGTGAATGTCAAAAACAAATGAACAAAGCTTGTCATTTGTTCACACATTCTCAACAACTATTTATTGAGTGTTAACATGAGCTGCGAATTGTACTGATATTTGAAATATTGAGAGAAAAATCAGAATCCCTGCCCTGAAGGAACAAAAGTCGCCAAAGAAGCATGGAAGTAATTTCCATAAAATATGAGTGATGTCTGGATTTTCACAAGGGAAAGTGACATTTTCCTGACGTTGGTCACGTGAAAGTCTGTTTTATACAAGGGCCAGCCTCATGAACTCCAGACTCAGGGCAGAGTCTGGCTCCAGGCCCTTGTCTACAACCACCTTGCCATGGAAATTTTGGCAGTTTCTAAACTTTCTGAACCTAAATTCAATTTATTTAGCTATATATTAGACTTTAATTTACCCTTTGAGGTAGATGTGATGATTAAATGACATAATAGATCACCTAGCAGACAGTAAATGCTTAAAAAAATAGCTATTACCTATCATGGGTTTTCACCAGGTAGTTTAGATGGATTTAAATTGTGAGAAACAACTCATTTTTCAAGTTTCCTGTTCACAGGGATCCTAGCCTTAGAGAGATAATTACAAGTTTAGGATATTCTGAACAATATTGGAGCTGGGGATCAACAGATCAGAAGTCTATTTTGGATTCAGTTAATTTAGTCTAACACTCAAGATTTAGCTGAATTCCTTGTTTTATTTAAAGAGACATGCTTGATGCTTCTGTAACTGTCTTGTACAACTAAACACTGACAGAAGTGTGATGTCTAAATTAATGCCAGCCATACTAATCAAAGGTTATTTGCTTTACTGTTTAAACTGAGATTATTCATGGCATGAGCTGATGTGTTTTGATTTTTCAACATGTCAGCTATAAGATCAGAGTGGATATTTTAGCCTTGTGATAACTCCCTATAAATAGAGGCATAAATTATAAATGCTCATTGATGCAATTATAAATTGTCATTTGGGATTCTTTGATCCTGGCAAAATATAATGACCCTGAGTTAGAACATTGCACTAGAGGTGACTTCTATCTCTAACACTCTATAAGCCAGCAAATCTTGATGTCAAGACCCTTTATTTCCTCTCGTCCTATGTGAAAAACCTTCCCTGATCACCTGCATGGTTGGAGACTTATCCTTCTAACTTTGCACCTGTCCCAGCCACATATAACCAGGTTCTGCCGAAGTGCCAAGAGGTAGACATTAATAAAATGCAGAGCCTAGCAGTGTGGCTCAGTCTGGTAGGTTTTATCAGATGACCCTACCTTCTGGCTCCTGAAAGTCTGTATTCAGAATGTTGGCAAGGAAGGTAGAGTGATGATTGCGACCAACAATTCAGGCCTAGGATAAGGTATTGCCCCACTTGGATTAAAATACCATCTCTGTTGCTTACAAGGCAAAAGCTTGGACAAGTAAATCAACCTCCTGGCTTTTAAATATTTAAAATAAATGTAATGGTGATACAAAATTAAAGGGTGTTTGAGGCAGACATGAGATACTTTATACACATTCAGTACGTGGGGGAATAAAAATAATAAAAATACTGTTTCCCTCTAATAATCCCCTTATGAGTTCTTAATGATTAACCCACCCCCAGTATTCTAAGCAAATTAGAGTTACATAGATGTGGGGTGCAGTGTGGAATTGGTGATGCCCTGCTCTCTTCACAGTGGCACAGAATACTTTTCCTCTATGCCCTAAAATGCCTCTTTCACTTTGCTTTCTGTGGCCCCAGTAACGTCTCCCAAGTTTAATGTGCCTGCTGGGATCTTTGATTTATCTCCCCTTTCAAAAATCCTCTTGTAGCTCTGAATTCTCCCCTGTATACCTTTGGTTTACTAAATAATAAATGCCCCATTCTTTCTTTCTCCTTTTGTTTCCATCCAGTAGTTAGGGCTCAAAGTACATCTCAAGGAAAAGAAAAAAAAAAAAAAAAGAAAGAAAAAACTTTAGCTCTCCTCTCTCATGCCCTAAGAAATTGAAGGACAGTGCTAGAATGAATGCAAAACAAGTGAAGCTAAGAATAAAAGTATAAAGTAAACATATTGAGCAACACTTGTCACTCAAGAAATGGGGAGAGACTGAAATCAGAATTTTGCAGGACCTTGTCCTTTGAACATCAGGGAATCCTGAGTACAGATAGAGTTGACCCAAAGCCAAAAACATAAAATTAGACTTTGTGGTGCAAGTAAGTCTCAGCCTGATTCAATGTACACACTAAATTTATTTGGCCAATCTGAACAGTTACTGTAGGACCAACTCAGATTGCCTCCCATCTGGCCCAGTTAGCAGATTACTATTAGTATGTTAATGAAATGCAGGCTGCAGGCATTAGAATTTGGTACCTGGGTGTTCCTTGACTGGCCCCTTACACACGCAGTGATATTGTCTCACTCAAACATAGAATTGCCAGCATTGCCATCAAGCTGCTAGTAAACTCTGTCTTCTTCAAAATATCCAACCTCTTTTGTGATTCTGAATGAGAGCTCGTGAGTTTTGGGAAGGACTATTGGGAAGAGTATCTTTGAGGTTTTCATCCCTCCCAGCATAACCTGAATGTCCAGTTTCTTGGCCCAGGTAATAGATTTTGTAGCTGGCCACATCAGCCCATAACACTTTTATAGTGTACTTATGGGTGCCATGAGCTCAATAAAAGCAGGGCAATTGAACTTGACATAATTTCTTCTTTAAAAGAGGTGTCACATTTTGAAAGGCCCCAAGGAATTACCGATGGATCAAGAGACAAGTAGTCTGATCATACATCTTACCTGGGCCACCTCTTTCCCCCATTTTATACGATAGGAATGTGTCTAATTGGGGAAAGCAGTGTCTGTTTCCAAACGAAGGTTAAATGAGTCAGCAACACTCGGGTAGAAGCTGATCATCTGTAGGCTACTTCTCTCAATGCATATTTTACTATATATATAAAATCAGATCAAGGGTTGAGGAGGTTTATTAGGGGATAAAAAATACCTTTATGAGCTGCCATATTTCATCCTTGAGTCAATCATGCTATAATGAGCACCAAGCACAGGAGGTAAAATGAGATGGAATGTTTCAGGCAAAAGGAAATCTCGGTGGAAATTAACCTAGCCTCAAAAGAACCTTTAAAAAACAAAATGCTGCCAACAGCAAGCCAGTCCAACTTCAGATTTGAAGGTCAGTATTCAAAAGGACAACAAATGCAAATATTATACCAACCATTTAGAAAGTTACTTTGGTAAAAAGAGAGAATGTATTCATTCGGCTTGGACTACTACTGTTGATGCGAGTAAAAAAAAAAAAAAAATCAGTGATTTGCTCCCTGATACCTTTTTCTGACACACGCTCTACCCCTTTTGATCCAAATATGACCTTAGCCCTGGGGAAAATATCTTCATGGAAATAAATGACCCTAGGTTTGCTTCTATATATGCAATAATCACTACAAACTGGTCCCCTTTTAAAGGAGTAAATAGTTTGAAATTGAAATAAAAGGAGAATTAATGAACCCTTTAGAAAAAGAAAATGTCTTTTGAAGAGTTAATCACAGGTGCTGTGGATACAGAATGAAAGAAACACATGACTGCATCTATCCCTAGGACACTGTTTTGTATTCCTGCCAAGAAAGTGCCAGAGGAAAGTGACAAATGTCCCAGGAAATCTGGGGCTATCTGAATCAAACTCTTTACCTCTGTTAATGAATACCTCTATCAGGAAATGCAGATATTTTGTTAGGAAGGGTCACTCAAGCAAACCCAGACCAGAAATCTCTTTTTAGTAATGCTGGATGGTTTTATTGTATATATAGATATAAATATAAAAATAAAAATAAGGAAAGCTGGAACAGAGAATAAGAATTAAGGAAGGCCAATTTATATGTTTTTGTTTTCTTTTTCTCCAACTCTTCATCCTACAGTCAAATGCAGAATTATATGTTAAAACAAAAAGTATGCCAATAATTATATCCAAGATACCTCGTATACTGCTGTGTAATCAGGGGAATCATTGTAAATTGCACATTGAATCAAATCAGTAAGTCAGGAGACACAGGTGTATATATATATATATGATATATATATATATCATGATAATATAGAAGAGTTTAATTAACCCAATGGAACTTAAGGGCTTTCTAGAATGATTAGCCCAAGGAAGCAACCTACATTAGAATTATATATGTGGGCTTTCCAATTTAAAGACTAGCTGGTAAGCCCCATCTGGTAAGAGACATTTTGCTATTATTGCCACATATTTGTTTATTACATTTATATAATAGTTTTACTTCAAAGATACTGAAGTGTTATACTGAGACTTCACATCTGATATTATAAAAATAAAAGTGAAGAGGGATGCCTGGCTGGCTCAGTCAATAGAGCATGTGCCCTTGAATCATGGGCTCATGAGTTTGAGCCCCACACTGGGGGTCAAGTTTACTTAAAACATTTAAAAAAAATAAAATAAAAGCCAAGAAAACTAGAAGAGAGAATAAGAATAGGGGAAAAGGGAATATATGATGGAAGGGATAATAATGGCAAATAATTGCTAATTCAAATTTCCTTTCAAGTGCCTGTAGTACCTCTCAGCCTCCCAGAAGGACTAGCTAGAAAAGAAGATGGCCTAGTGTAATTGAACAACTCACTAAGTTATTTTATAGTGATTTCATTTAATCCCACAACACTCATGTAAGATTGGTATTCTTGCCTCTGCATTACAGATAAGGAGCCAGCTCTGTGAGGATTAACAAAATCAGCCAAAGTCAAATGACTTCTCAGTGGAAGCACTGGAATTTGACCCTGGTCAGTCTGATTCTCAAGTGCAAGAATTTCCTATTACATTCTTCTTGCTCCCAACACAGCTGGATCTTTCAAGATATTGTTGATACTGGATCTAAGTGCCAAAAACATCTTAGGGACCATTTGGATAGCTTACTTGACAGAATTCATTTCTGTAGCTTTTCTATTTTGTAAATGTCCCTAACTCTTAATCCATTTTACATATGCTCGGAATAACTTGAGTTAGATAGATAAGATTTTAAAACTCAAACGGGAACTCCCTAAACGTATGAAACAAGTTTTCTCTGTTTTAAGCATTTGATTATTAATGCAGTTTTCCTTGAGATGACTTAATCATCTCTACCCCCAGTGACAAGAATGAATCATTGTTCTTTTCGACCTCCTTCTCAGAGGCAGAAGGAGGGCTTTCAGACATCACCATGCAATGGCAGGAACACACGTCTGTTGTCCATGTGAGCATATATTAGAAACCCATGTCTCTGGAAACCCACCTCTGCCTCTGAGAGTAACTTTGGGTATAGTGCTGGAAGTGTTTATACTGAAGTGTTGTTGGACAGATGGTATAATTAAATGTTTATTTATCTAATTTATGCTGCCAATTTTTGGAAATATACCTAATTAATACATAATATAATACACAAATACACAAAAGAATGTGGTAATAACTAGATTTTCATTTTTAAGGAATTTGTTAACTATGGGGAATTGCCACTAGTGGTTTACTTTTGCCTGGGAATTTCTAGAATTTATTAAAAGGTGCCCAGTGGAAATCTAGTTGGTAGTGAATTGTCTGAGGAGTCCTATAGTTTATAGAAAGATATAACAATAATAAATAAACCTTTCAGTAGTGGATTTCTAATTTGATTAAAACAATCCCTGGTGATGGATGGATGGATAGATGGATGGGAGGGAATGAGGGAGGGAGGGAGGGAGGGAGAGAGGGAGGAAGGAAGGAAGGAAGGAAGGAAGGAAGGAAGGAAGGAAAGGAGAGAGGGAGGAAGAGGTTGAGAATATACCAGTTGAGATGTTCTGACTCTGGAGAGATCAAAATGTCACAACTGAAAGAAAAGATCAAGTACAGGAAACCTATTTGTTCAGTGAGTCTGAGATATCTAGTTTTAGGAAACTCAGTATTCTTGCCAGATACCTTCCTGACAGAATAGCAGAGTGAGAACAATCTGAGTGTTGGACTCACTAGCCATGAGTTTGAATCCTGGCTCTGCTATATGTTAGGTACATGGCCTTCCAAAAACTAATCTGCCTAAATCCGTTTCTTAATCTAAAAAATGGGGATAACATCAGTACCTACCTCATAGGACGATATCCCATGAGATCAAATAGGAAGCAACAGGTCTATTTCTAGTGTATACCAATACATTTTAGCAATATTTATACATAATATTTTGATAACTCAGATTTCAATGCAATTTTGTCTTCCACTTCCTCCCTTACCCTAATTTTGATTCTAAAATTTCCTTTCCATAACCATTATCTCTACATCCCCATCCCCACTACACAGCAAAGATATCCTAGAAGATTCCCCTGTCACAAAACAGCTGAATTCTAAGAACCCACAATACCCGAGAACCATTTAGTTTAAATGTTGTGGTAGTTTATTTGGGGGCTTCAGTAATTTATTCTCTAAAATTACAGTATAAGAATTGGAAACCAATCATTTATATAATGAGTGCTTTCTAATCATATATTTTTCAAGCCAGTGGGAACTTCATCCAGTATCCCAGCGCCCCGAGTCTGAATTTCTGAAGAGGAACTTGATTCAATATTATGCCTGGCCAATGATATAATGGTAGCAGTATGAAGAGAAAGCCATCAATGGCACACATATAGATGGCCTTGTCCTCAGCAGATGAGGACAGACTCAAGTATTGGATCTCTCAGACAACATCCTACTTCCTATGTAGTAACTTTCTTTAACCCTAGAAGATCAAAGACTGAGATTTGCTTGCCTTCTTTATCTGCACTTATGAAATACTTGTTATGACATGAAATTATCTAACCATTTTTTAAGACTAGAGATAATATTTATGTGAGAGTTGTAAGAAATGCTGAAAGTTGACAGCAAATTTCAACATGTTAAATCTCCCCTACACTTAACGTTAAATATACTGATGCATTAAATTTCACCTAGCTATAGTTGTTCTATATCAGCATTATGGAATAAAACTCAAAGGTATACCCAATTGGTTAATTACAAATGTATGGAGGCATTTTCCAACTCAATTATCTACCTCAAATTGACCACGTTGTTTCTTTCTACTCCCTTATTACCAAGACTTTAATTTTTTTTTCATTTTAAAATCAGCTTCAACTATTCTAGCATATTACTAAGTGGTTAATGCTTTCCCCAGAAGAGACTAATTCTTCTCTCAAATCAAATTAATCCATTGATTCAAGCTTGTGGATGTTCATTCTTTTAACCATGGGATTAAATGTGTATTGTGCAATCATCTGTAGCCATGAGATACTTAGACAATGCTTGAGTGGTTGTCAGGGAGACAATGTGAACATCCAATCTGCTGCAATATTGAGCTAAGTGCGTGCACGCGCACACACATACAGTAGCTGTCAATCAGCTTATAAAATATGTGTCAGGTAGAGAGATCTTTTTATCTCTTCAAGGGCATTACTAATTAAGGGTATATAGGTTAAATGTGTGTATGTGAACACATTTCATTTGCATTAAATTCTCAGCATGTTTTCTGTTCACAGTGATAATAGTATATGTTTTTTTTTTTAATGTTTACCTCTTTTTGAGAGAGACAGAGACAGAATGTGAGTGGGTTAGGGGCAGAGAGAGAGGGAGACACAGAATCTAAAGCAGGCTCCAGGCTCCGAGCTGTCGCACAGAGCCCGATGCGAGGCTTGAATTCAACAAGCGGTGAGATCATGACCTGAGCCAAAGTCGTACGCTCAGCCGACTGAGCCACCCAAGCATCCCAATATTTTATGTTTTAATGGTATTTTTCACCACAGAGCTCATGGACTCCAGTAAATATTCCATGAAGTATATAGCAGATACTATTATTAAATATATTTATTCTGATATAATCTCAGCAAAGAAACTTACAGACTTAAAGTCACAAGAAGGATAACAATTAATATGGATTATTTCAGTTAATCATCCCAATAAGCAACAGTCCTTTGGTATAGTTATTTTTATCTTACGCATCAGGAAACCCTATCATAGAAATGAATAACTTGTCTATGGGCACACAACTATTAGTTATACTGAAGTATGAAGAACCAAGTACATAAAAAATAACATTTGTGCTCAGTTCTCTCTGACTCAAATGTTTAAACACTATATTTTACAGTTCTCCTATTAGATTCTAGCTTCTTGCTTTGTTTTCTCTATATTAATGACTATGTTCTTCAAACTGGTAAGAATGTAACTGTAAAGCTTTAAAAAACAAACCAAGAGCAAATGTTTCTCTGAAAGATTTAAAACACCAACCTCCAAAAAATTCTTGCTTGATTACTATCTAGATTTGAATCTTCTGATTCTAGTTCTATTTAGGATGGCTGTATAATTGTTTTTTTTCTTGAAAACTCCTACTCTCTCAAATTTTAATTGAAGCTTAGCCTCCTCTGTGAAGCCTTTCTTGATCTCCTAAGGGAGGAAAAAAGAGAGAAAAATAAACAGTCCTTTTTCCTCTTATATGACTCTTGTATCTTGCACACAGCTTCACTAAAACAAACATAAATGTTTGCACAATTATTTTTCTTAGAGTCTGTAGATTCTTTGGAGAACATTTAAGAATCTTCATAGCACAATGTTTCTGAGACTTCAGCCTCCATCAGAATCATCTGAATGAACCCTGTCACCCAGGGATTCCGATTCACTAGGTCTGAGGTGGGCCCACAAATGTGCATTTCTAACAAGTTCACAGTTGATGTTGATCCTGTTGGTGTGGTCCACAGTTTGAGATTCACTCATGTATCAGCTGAAACATAAAAACATGTTTAATGAACACCTTGCTTTAGACTGATCTTTATTCCTCAGAACAGGTTGCCCATAAGATTTCCATATGGAGACTGGTGATTTAATAAACATCGGGTATGAAGCTCATTCCCACACAGAGAGATGGGAGGATTATAAGAAATTATAGAAATATACTTCAGGTTTTGTCTTCCTCTCTAATCTCCTAACCTATTATTTCACACTGCAAGTAGGAAGTAGAAGGGCAGACTGTTAACTTGGGAAGAATCTTTAAAAAGGCACTTCAGATTTCTGTTTCTTCTGCTTTGAGTCTTTAGGTACTTTTGATGTGTTTACCAAAAATACAATACAAAACTAATTTTAGTTTGCATTTTTTTTGGTGGGGAGGTAATATCATAAAATAGAAATTAGACTTGGCTTTTAAGTACTTTATGGAGGCCACTAAATTTGAAATAGTTGTCTGTGCCTACACGAAATTAAATTAATTAATCAGTGTTCTTCACTAAAGTCATTTCATATTTTGTATTATAATTGATTTGTTATGTTTTATTTAAATGACCAAAACGGCCGATTGGGATATTATTTAGGCCCAGTACAGTGTTGCTCTCCTCAAGCTTTGGGTTTGGGTCTCTTACAACTTCCATACCTTTTTCCATATATTTTCAAGGTACTCTGATCCTTGATTTAATCTCCTGTCCTGTTCAAATTGGTTTTCAGGGAAGGTTCTAATGTTACTATGATTTTAAGTCACACTGCCTCCCTTGGTATTTGTTGGAAGTTTAATTCCTCATTTATTTCCATAAGTGTTTATTTACTTATTTTGAGAGAGAGAGAGAGAGAGAGAGAGAGAGAGAGAGAGAGAGATCACACCAGCTCGGAAAGGGCAGAGAGAGGGAGAGAGAGAATCCCAAGCAGGCTCCATGCTGCCAGCACAGAGCCCATCACAGGCCTGATCTCACAAACCACGAGATCATGACCTGAGCTTAAATCGAGTCAGACGGTCAAATGACTGAGCCACACAGATGCCCCTGCTTCCTCATTTATAATAGTTGGATAAATCAAGACTTTTGTCAAATACCTGTCATTAAAGAAATGGCAAACACACAGATGCACATACACACTAATATATTTTACCGCTAACTCCATATATTTATGAATCCCAATTTCTTATAAGACCTTCCTTGAATCCTGCAAAATCAAGTGTGACAGAGGATTTATAATCAGTTATTATAGCACAAGCATGGCTTTTGTGTCTGCTACTTATTTCTGTGTCCTTTCACAATGAAGGAATATAATCAGAATCATTAACTCCACATTGGAAGTGACACTTTTGGCTACCCGAGTCACCAAATCTGCCACCTAGGATGATGTCTGACAATGTAGTCATTGAATAAAACATATGATGAGACACTATTCTGCAAGTTAACCAATAATTAATTCTAGAAATATGTTTCTTTTAATATTACATTTCTCCTCCATTAATTCTACGGTAATTAATACCATAATACATTTAACTACCCAAAAAACTACCTTTTAAAAGAGACATCAATATTAAGCAATCACTTTTGGAATGACCCCACATGGCCCTAATATGCCTGCAGGGCAAAAAGTCATAATTTAATTGTTCATGAGAATGAGAATTTTTGATCAGGTACTTAAATTATATTTATGATAATTTCCTGTGATTACTCCTGAAGTTAAGCAAGAGACATAACCCATGTCCTAAACACCAAAAGAGGATCCAAACATCTTTTTTTTTTTTTTCAGTTGTCCTGTATCAATCCATTTTTTGCTTTGTGATCTGAATAGGTTTGCTTTATAATGGGGTGTCAAGACTTAAAGTTTAGGGCCCTACAAAATGAATCCAGAGTAGAGTCTCAAGAACCTAACGGGCCCAGGTTAACAAAAATGCCATCCATCTGTTGGTGTTTACTGAGTTTATTACAGGTCATGGAAACTAAACTACTTCCTCAGGTTTTCATACCTTTGCATGGCAGCGGAAGTCTCTCAGTCACAGTAGCATTGACATGTTGTACTGGATAATCCTTTGTTTGGGTTATTTGCCCTTTGCATTGTAAGATGTTTAATAGTATCACTGGCCTCCACATATAGATACCAGTAGCACCTTTCTAGTTGTAACAACTAAAACTGTTTCCAAACATTTATAATTGTGCCCTGAGGAGGCAAAAATGTTCTAGTTGAGAACTGCTGTATTAAAAGATGTATCCTCTTGTATGTTTTCCTCTCAAAAAAACTTCCAGATTCTTTTTACAATTTATGCATTGTTTCCCTGGGAATCTTCAGGATGTGTATTCCAGAATTTCTCTCAGAAGGAAAAATATAATATTTCAGACTGGAGGCTATTCCAATACAGAAAATTATTTTTTAAAAAGTTATATTCAGATCACCAAACTATGAATTTGATAATAATCAAATTTAGTACATTTCCTTATTGTTCACACCCCCCAAAATGTAACAAAATTTAATCTGATGATACAGTTTAAAGGAGAGGTTACATATGTAGCCCACAGAGAAATCTATACCAACATAACCCAAACATAAATGGGAAAAACGTTATTGATGGCATAAGTTAATCAATAGATCAGGAAGTGCCAATAATAGATTTCTTCATCATGAACTATACTGCATAACACACACAGCATTGCCATTACCGTTATCAAATAATGGGCTACAGCTTCCTGTTGTGTAGTTTAGTGACACAGAGGGACACCACACAAGAGTAAAGGTAATAGCCTCTGAGGGACAAACATGTGTCATTAGACTTTGCTAAGATTTTTCAAATTAAGGCTGCATTACATCCTCAGAGGCCAATCAACAAGAATTTCCCATTCTTGTGGCTTTTCATTGGCTTACAGTCTCATTGGCTTCTCTCATCCTATGCTGTTTATGAAACATTAAACCCCGGGTCAGGGTTTGTAAGTGTCATTTTAGAAATAAGATCTGTTAATGATATAATTTGATGCTCAGCGATCATAGGGACTTGTTTTTTCTTTGGGAAAATAAATCATGGACAAAACAACATGATATATGTGTTGCAAACCCTACATGATGTATGAGTAGGGAACCCTGACCTTTCTGACCATGTATTTGTTTTGTTCTTCGGGGAATCTCTAATCTTCTCCTGTGACTGACTCCTTTGTTAACTACAAGTTTGTATGTTTAACTAGTGTAAGAATACAGACCACTGTGTAGGTAAAAGACACATTCAACTCCACACCCCAGGTATACACATAGACATTGAAATGCCCAGACTGTCCCTGCTTCTGTCTCTAGGTGCTAAGGAACTCTCACAGACTCCCCTGCTCACTTTAAGGTCGGTAACTTCATCAAGTCCCGTACATGCCAAGCACCGAGTTACAGCATCTGGCTGCAAAGCTGTTTAATCTCTCTGGGAGTTTATTGGTTTAAATCCATGACTAACAGTCATATAAAAAATATGGCAAAACCAGATGTCTTTAAACTCCTATACTTTCTGAAGCTTGAGTACATTTCTCTGCATTTTCTCAAGCTTTCTCACGTTCCGAAGAAATTCAAACATAATTCTTCTCTGTTCTGCTCTATTCCTCTTTGTGTTTCCATACAAAGGCACCAGGGATTCAGATCTATAAGACATGTACTCAGTTTCTTGGCCTGGAAAACTTCTAAAAAGTTACTGTGCTTGAGGCTGTTACTATACTACAGCTCCATTTCAGCGTCAGAAGAGCTGACAAGAGGGTTTATCATGAATGGATACTGTATTATTTCTGCCTTGATTTTATAAATCTCTTAGACCATATCTCTACAGATAAAGCATATTTGTGAAAATGGATCTGAGAGGTAAAAATGACAAAACACGCCCTTAATTACCCTTATCATATGACTAATAGTGACTTGGTTCATATTGCTCTTTCTTGCGTAAGAGTATTAGTTGATAAGATGCACAACAGTCTTCCAGGACTGTCCTAAAAACATTAAATAAGTCTAGTCACTCAAGTTTAAATGGTACCCAGATAATTACTTCTATTGCCCCCATTTTGAAAGGTGATGAGGTACGTAGAGATTAAGGGACTTGACTAACGTTCATCGCTAGAAAGTGAAGACTGGGACTTGATACTAACCTTCCTAGTTGTAAGATTATGCACTTAACTCCCATGCTAGTCTTCCTAAATGCTTCAAATAGCTCATCGGGAACTGTCTGTGTATCTGTATGCATACGCATGTGTCTGTCTATATGTGATGGTATGCATGGTCAAATGAGATATTAAAAATATTCCAGAAACTTTGCTTAATGGTGGCATGGTCACAGGAAACATTGTGCCTTCAAGCATTTAAACTTCATTAGAACCTGCTGCATATTTGATTTTTCATAACCACCTGGTTCTAGTTTGGTGGTATGCCACAGAATGTCAAATCTTGGCAAAATCGACTGCACTTTTCTAATGTGGATCTGCCACTACTTGTAGGAAACAGGATACATTATTAATCTAACACTGAGCGCTATACTCATTTCTTCCAAATACTGTGTAGTGTCTGTGAAGGTTTGTTGATTTGTGTTTTGTCATTGTTCTTCCCGAGCTGTTAAAGAGATGTTTCATTTGCACCTTTGTTCAAACCCCCAAATACCTCAAACCTTACCTCTTGGGAATTGGTTGCCTCTATTTTATTTATATAGTACTTCAGTGAAGTAATGCTTTGAAGAAGGGATATTGGATTTTTTTTTTTTGCCAATGTTATTTTTCCACCTCTAAGATGATATGTTGGTAATAAAGTGGAAAGTGTATTACCATGTATGGCTACAGACCCCTAAAGTTAATATCCAATAACTCAGTCAGCTATATATCTTAGAAACCCATCTGTTAACCTGATTATATTACCAGTAAATTCATTTTTGAGGTATAATTGACATATTACACTATATTAGTTTCAGGTTTACAATGTAATGAATTGATACACTGCAAAATGATCACCACAGTAAGGCCAGTCTCCAACTGTCACTACAAAATTGCAAAAAAAAAAATTTGGTTTTTTTTTTGGTTGTGATGAAAACTTTTGGGAGATACTCTCCTGGCAATTTGCAAGTGTGCACTACAATATTATTGACTACAGTTATGATGCTGTACAGTATATACCCATGATTTCTTTGTTTTATACCTGAAAGTTTGTACATTTTGACCCCCTTCACATGCTTTGCCCACACCAAACCCTCCTCCCCACCAGAAACCACCATTCTGTTCTCTGTATCAATGAGTTTTGTTTTGTTAGCTGGTTTTGTTTCCTATGTTCCAAAAAATAAGTGAAATCATGCAATGTTTGTCTTTCTCTGTCTGACTTATTTCGCTTTTAGTGTAATTCCCTCAGAGTCCATTCATGTTGTCACAAATGGCAAGATTTCATTCTTTTTTATGGCTGAGCAGTATTCCATTGTATATATATTTACCACATCTTCTTCATCCATCATCCAGTCATAGACAGGTGGTTTCCATAACGTGGCTCTTGTAAACAATGTGGCAGTGAACACAGGGGTCCAATATTTTTTGTTCAAATTACTATCTTTGTTCTTGCTTAAATGCCTAGTAGTAGAATTGCTGGATCACATGGTAGTTCTGTTTTTAATTTTTTGAGGAAACTCCATATTGTTTTCCATAGTGATTGTACCAATTTATATTCACACCAACAGTGTATGAGGGTTCTTTTTTCTCTACATCCTCGCCAACATTTGTTATTTCTTGTCTTTTTGGTAATAGCTATTTCAACAGATATGAGTTGGCATATCATTGTGGTTTTGATTTGCATTTCTCTGATGACTAGTGATGTTGAGCATGTTTTCATGTGTCTTTTGGCCATATCTGGATGTCTTCTTTAGGAAAAAAAAAATGTCTATTCAGATCCTCTGCCCTATTTACTTTTTTTCCTACTTAGTTGTATGAGTTCTTTACATACTATGGATATTAACTCCTTATCAGATGTATGATTTGCAAATATGTCTTCCCAATAAGTAGGTGCCTTCTCATTTTCTTGATGATTTTATTTGTTGTGCAGATTTTTAGTTTGATTTATTTCCATTTGTTTATTTCTGCTTTTGTTGCCTTTGCTTTTGGAGTCCTATTCCAAAAAAAAATTATTGCCAAGACCAATGCAATGGGATAAATTCCCTATATTTTGTTCCAGGAGTTTTGTGGATTCAGGTTTTCTATTCAAATCTTTACTCCATTTTGAGTTAATTTTTGTGTATGGTGTGAGGTAGGACTTTAGTTTCATTCTTTTGCATGTAGCTCTCCAGTTTTCCCAACTTCATTTGCTGAAGATACTCTCCTTTCCCCATTGCATATTCTTGCCTCCTTGTCAAAAATTAATTGACTGTATATGCATGAGTTTACTTCTGGGATCTCAACTGTTTCATTGATGGATATGTCTGTTTTTATGCCAGTATAAAACTGTTTTGATTATAGTAGCTTTGCAATAGCTTAAAATCAGGGAGCATGATGCCTCCAGCTTTATTTTTCTTT